>NW_026852342.1:0-245102 GCF_026571515.1 Ruditapes philippinarum | reverse complement strand
ATGCCCTATTGAGTAAAATGTAACGGACATATGCTCATAAAATAAAACAAAATATTATGGTTTTCTTCCTCCATGACAGAAAATAAATCAAATGATATTTTTCTCGACCAACAGCCACATTGTCGACGTCATTGTTTCGAAATTCGTGCATTGTCATCTAGGGGAGTCGTAAGCAAAGAGAAAACGAATACCATTCTATTTAGAAAACTAATAATATTGTTTTCTATGCCCATTTCGTCTCAATTTTTATAAATGATACGTGCTGTTGCGGTAAATATATTTTCACAGACCATCAAACACGACAGCATTATTTATGCGTCATTCAACTTTAAATTTTAGCTAAAATTAAAGCAAAGCGTTGAACGGAAAGGAAATTCTTAAGTTCATCAGTGCATGACAATTACGAGGAATGTAGGTAGATGTTCACAGAAAGGTTCACTAATATTTTGACAATGATACATGTGTTTTTGAAGAGAATAAAGACCTTTAGCATTAAACAGATTTCTGACAAAACCATAAGATCTGTAAAGTCATGTAGGCAAGCTGACATGTCAAATGTCAATGGAGTAATTATGGTGTTTTTCTCTTATCCAGTGACGACAGTAATTATTTACATTTACTTGGATGTTCTAAAACAATTGTCACCCATTGTCACATAATTGTGAGTTTGCGAAGTTCATTGTTGTGAGCGATTAGCCTTATATTATTTTGTTTATGTTCTTATAAAATATAATCGACCTTGCTATGGTCGTGGTATCACTTTCTAAAAGGAGCGTTGTGATGTTGCGCAAGCGTCATGTTTTGCTACAAATTACGCTCTTTGCGAAGAGAAAACAGCAAGAAAGTGTATAACTTGGACATCAAATACACTAGTTGTTGCTGATATATGCATGCGACTTGTGTATATCAACATTCATCTTCTTTATGTTTAATATTCTGTTCTACCTGAACTTGAACTATCTTCTTCCAAGTTTCCCATTGCTAGTGGTTAACTAATGGTTTATTATTTAGATTAAATGAAATTGTTTATGAAGTTATTGAATATTGATAAAATGTATTCCTATTGCTTTTTTGCCATACACAGAATGCGCATACGCGAAATGCTACATCCGTTTCTAAGGAAATATCGTATTGTAAAAAATGTCTATATCTTGTAATAACACTTCGTATTAATTCATTTGTATCAAAAAACACATAATCTTTTTAACCGTTATTATAGGGACAGCGAAAATGTAACTTGTGAAATGAACCGTGAACTCAAACTGTTATTTGATTTTTTATTCTGATAATTAAAAAAATTGAAACAAAAAAATTGAAACATTTTTTTTTATTTTACCTTGCACACAATTTCTAAATTCTATTAACATATGAACTTAAAATATAATGTTTCGGGTACTACAAAGTTTGTTGGTCTTTAAGTACTCTACTTTTCTGAGAGATAATAATTCAATCAGTTGGCTAAAACAAATTATGTTATATATAAAAGACGCTTGTAATGCGATAAAAGCTTTGTACAGAGGTAATTTGGGTTTTCTATAACAATGTGATTATCACGTATCAAGCACAATGCATGAATATATGTATGGGTAAGAGTTCGTATTAAGACGACCGTAGGGAGTAATAATAATTGACATTTTTCATAGAGTTTAAAGGATATCAAAAAGTTACTGTGTTCACATTTGTCTCTGCGAGCTGAGCTCCACGTGCATTATCTATGTAATAAATTTGAATGTATCCTTACATTGCTACAGTGTTATCAGCCTTTTTAGAAACACCTGACCTGGCTAATTAAAATATGCCAATCACAATTTTCACTATCAGCACTGGTTTCTTCATGGAATAGCGGCTACACTAATTACTGCCGAGTAAGAGCCGATTTGCAGTTATAATGTTATAACATGACAAAAGGTCATACTTCGGACAAGACCTCCAATGTAGACTTTTATGAACCTTACTGTTAATTAAAAGTTGTCAAGCCAAAAAGTTATTAACATTGATAACCATTATTCATTTCCTGTTCAAAAGTCACACATAATTGAACAATAATAGAACTATTTAGCTAACTTTATAAAGTACAAATTACTGTTTTATTATATGAACTGCTAAAAACCTCATCACAGTCGAGATACACATTCATCATGTATAACAATGTCCTTTCGGTTACCGTACACAAATAATTATTTTCATTACTATTTTTGTATGTATTTAAGTAAAAGATTTTATTCGCAGCAAAGGTATCACTGAGGACACCGCATACATAGTTTTGCGATGCGTGTGTTAATAACGTACGAGTATGTAGATGATTTCAAAAGCTTAAACATTTCTTCTGCAAAATAATCAGCAAAATAACAAAATAAATCGAACATGTGTGATAAGCCATGAACTTATATTGTTAAACATTGACAATGCAAAAGAATAATCAATCGCTTTACCAGAAGAATTTTACTTAAAACACAAGAGTGATAATTGATCACATTACAACTTATCGCGTTCTGATGAGGCGTGAACGTAGAGACTCTAGAGTGATACTACTAATTTATAGCGGAACAACACTGACCGATATTTTTATTCTGTTCTAATGATGAGTAAATACTTTTTCTTATGACCTCTAACTTAACTTTGCATACTGTTAGGTTAATGTACCAGTTTTATTTTTCCTTAACAAATAAAAAAAGATGAACAAAACAATTAGTCATTTAGGCAAGCTCAAGAGTCGAATGTCCTTGTTAAAAGTAATTATGATCTTCTTTTATTCAGTGACATTTCCTCAAAATTTGATATATGTACATAAATGATATATATTATAAAATCAAATATCTTATAAACTGTTGTTTCTTATAATCTTATCATACTGAACTAATTGAATGAAGAAACACATGTCTCTGTGTCAATAAATTTCAGATAGAAAGGTAAAAAATAAGACATAAAAGTCTGGTCAGACAGTGGTTCTCTGATACCTTCTCTGGCTATGTACTGATGCCACTGGCAAAGTTATTTACAGTGTTCAACTTTTTTCTTCATCGCATAAGCACAAATTTTGTTATCCGTAAAACTTTGGAAGTATTTTCCTAAATAAAATGCTTAGTGACTCCTTCGCAAACCAAAAGTTAAGGCTATTTTGTCCCGTTATAGCTAATGTTGCTCAGGTACAACGGTAATATTTGTCACTCTGTCGCAAAACATACAGTCTACTTAATAATAGTGTAAGAAAACAACCAGTTTGTAATCAGTGGATAATCAGTTTCAACTTTCAACCTCTTATCAACAGTTCAATTTTAGAGCTTAAAAATAGAGCATGATGAACAAATAATAAATAATTTAACAAGCTTTATGCAAACTCCATGGATATATCCTTATCTTTCCTTATCAAGACCTCGTAAAAACTTTACAGTTATGATTGTGTTCAAACGAATTAATCATTTTACGGAAGACTTGCAATAGAATTGATTTCGCAAAGCATTAAAAACATTTACTTGTTTTTATGTCTCCTGAAGAAAATAATGCTGAATAAGCAATTATGTTTCATAGAATTAGCAAAATGTTAACTAAGTGGTATTTTTTAGCAATAATGCCAATGTCCATTTATTTGAAATCTTTTGAGAATTCAAACAAAGAGCATGTTTTGTGGTAAATGAACGTTTTCTTGATAATAATGTATATTATGATACATATAGTTTGTTAGGAACTTATGACATACACGTATTGTTCTCATTTTGTTTCAACATGATTATGAGTAGATGGTACTCATTGTAGGTAAAGTTTATTAAATCTATGAGGTTTTCATGAGTATAATTGTACTTTGTATCATTTTCGAACCACTTTTTTCACGTGAGAAAGCTATCCAGCTAGCTTACAGAGCTTTGATGGTCTTACTGAGTTGCCTGATTGCACCTGAAATAACGCAGAAAGGGGCACCAGAATTCTTCCTCTACCAGTAAAGATAATCGCTATGACCTTTAAAGTGTTGAATAAACAAATAATAATTACCATATATATTCAGTTCCATACGAAGTTATCTGTTTCATCAATTGCAACAATTGTAAATACTGCAATATAAAAATAAGAAATCGGCCTACAGATTTAATATGGTGAAAGCTTGTTTTTTGTGTAGTTCATCACAAGAAAATCTATCAACGGTTTCAAAGAAAGGTTTTATTCATTACACACTAAAAATATTTCTTCTTAGTTCAGCTCAATATATGACATTTCTTCCTTAAGGTTAATGTAAAAGGACGGACAATTGAATGCAGAAGAAGAACATTTAATAAGAATTAGTGAACTATTTACTGCATATTGTAAGTTTTGGATTGAATAAGGGTGTTAAACCCACGGCAACAGTGTGAGTTAATATCACAATTATTGTATGGGGAAATAATAAAAATGTATTAAAATTATTAGTAATCTTTCATATCTTTATCTGACATATTTAGCATTTAACACATAATTCACGCATACATTTTTAGTATTGAAACACTATTGAAATTTCTGTCTTCTTATCCTTTCATTTCAGTAAAATGCTCAATAATATTGGAATAAGAGTGTCAATAAAATACAGTATACGAATATTTTAAGATATAGATGCATGCCATCACTAAGTGTATTAAAGTAGTTATTAGTCAATACTTTTTCCACTACAGTACTCACAAAATAGTCCAATCACTAAACCTGGACATCATCTTTTGTAAGACATTTGTGGCTGATTGATTGCTTTTACGGGTTGTGGCTACATAATTGAAGCCAAGGTATAAACCCCGCGTGATCGTAAGAGGCGACTTAATGGTTTTAAGAATTGGACTCTATCCACCGCTTAGCTTCAGCAAGTGAGGTGTTTTTGACCCCTGGTGTTGCTTTAACGAAAGTTTGTTAAACACGATGTTAGTCCTGTTTTGAATTCGGCGCCATATAACCGAAACTGCGTTGCTGCATCATAAAACCAGACCAAGAAAAAGTAATTTTTTCCAACAAAATTTTTATTTTTTACAACAATAGCAAAGAAATGCAGAAAACAGCCTGTAGAATTAATTTGATGAAAGCTTTTTTTGTAATTCAGCATTAAAGAATTGAATGCTGTTGTAATTTAGAAAGTCAATTCTCAAAGGCAAAAAAATGTACATTGTATCACCAAGTTTTACGGTATTTAATACAGGGTGATTGTAAGAAAAAGGAACATTGAAGTAACCATTGAACAAATAAAAATTGCTTTTCAAAAATTTCTGATATTCAAAATTTCACCAGTACTGGATACAATTTATCCAAGAATCGATTTCGCAATTTGAAAAACAGACAGCGGTTTCATGTTATACAGCATGTAAAGCAATTACCTAACTTGAAAAATTGATAATTAAGTAATTACTGAATAGATTGTAGATATGTTTTATGATGGCTTTAGCATTTATTCACGTTTTCGATACATACTAATAAAGCACTTGTAATATAACATCCATATTCTCAGTGCCGTAAAAGATTCCAATAATACAGATATGAGAATAACAATAAAAAATACTTTATGTAAATCTGTTATGATACAAATGATGCGTAATGCTATCAAAGCGTATATAAAAAAAAAAGCAACAACAAAAACAACTTTTGTTCACATTTATTTTGTAATGTCCTCTGTGTTACCTTTGAACTTCTTTGGGATAAAATAAGTTATTATATTATGTTTTATGGTTTTATGTGTGCTTGTTATTTAGGTTTCAGAAAATCTCATTATTTCTCAATAAGATAATTTGAATACATAATACTGAGTAGTACTTGTTCATGTTCTACAACAAATTTGCTCTGAATTCAGTAAATTCTGGTATAAGACACACAAATGCTTTTTTCTGAAACAACAAGCATTTCCATTTTTTAAGGTGCTTTATGCAATGAGGCAATCAATTTAGGTAGCTATAAATGGAGGGAGCTTCAAACGGATGGAAGCTATAAATTGGATCGAGATATGAAAACATAATCCCAAAATGTTGAAATTTCTTATGCCTATATGATGCTGAATAACCTGTTTTACTGCTTTTTGTGTAATAAGTCATTTATTAGCTTAAACTTTATTACGAAGTTCAAGATTATATATAAATCATTCTTTACATTCTATAGAATACGAGAAACATGGGTAATTTTCATTGCGCTTGCATATTATTTATCTCACAGACATGATATAAAACTTCTCATAAACCTATTCTTTTTTCTCTTGCCAAGTACAGGATCAAATATTAAACAGCTTGCATGATTGTAGGAGATATTGAATAAACATGTCAATCTAAAAGTGGTGAATCAAAAACACATTCACCCACTAGAATACAAATCAGAAACTGTTTCCCTCAAGGAGTTGTGGTAACGTTGCTCATCTGGAAAAGATTTATAAATTCCATGCTGTAAAAATAGTGTATTTGTAAAACAGAATTAATGTCTTTCCAATCATGTCCTTTTTTGTTCCGAGAGTGATTTACTTTACCTTACCTCAATTAACATTTAACATTATATGATATACTGGAGTCTTTTCTTGAACAGCCAAATTTTAAATAAAAAAATAGAATATGAACAAAATGATAGATTACGATAAGTTATACCTACGAAATAAGCTATCCATATTTAAACTAGCACTAAGGATAAACAACAACTATAAATATAATTTATTCAGGTAACACATGATCTAATTCTTTTCCTTTCCAAAATAAGTGGTTAAGCTGACCATACAATTAATAAGCCAAAGGAAATCACCAAAAAGGCTTGTTAAATCTGACACTCAGTCTATATAACACATCAGATGACTGTCCACTAGATGCTATTGAATCTGACAGTACACCCAACAAAAGAAAACCTCTTTTGTTAGTCCATTTCTGTAATGATTCTTGTATGTCATTGACATAGACATGAACTTCGTGAAGAATATTTTGCAATTCTCTGAAGTACACTTGTGTAATGAATAAATTAGAATCTTTGTTCTCAAAGACAAGTCTGTATGTGTGGTTGTTACTTGTTTCATTCAAAATTACATTCAGTATCTGCAGCTGCTAGAAGGTACCCCTGCAATTATTTTGTCTTGTAGATTAATTTGTATGGTGTCAATTAAGGCATTACATTTAACGAATTTTCTGGTGAGAAACAAGATCAAATTAGATTGAAAAAAAATGATAATGATTAAAAAGATTGCCCAGGAAATTTTTAGTTAAGAATCATAAGAATCGTCAATCGTTATTTGTTTGTAAAATGATAGTGCACAGGATGGCTGAGTGGTAATGATTGCCTTTTTCACATCTTTTGAATTTGTTTTCAGACCCAAACACCTTGGATTCTGTCATGCAAGAAAATGTCCAGTTAAGCTTCCAAAATGTTCTCTTTATAGATGCCTTTTTTCCAAAATCATAAAAGATTCAAAGCCACCAAAGTGAAAATGAGTACTGACAAGACATTGATAATAAAATGAATGTAGCTGTCAACAAACTGGTTACTAGCTGACCATTCTGGAAATACAATGGAAACAGTCTTCCAAGAAAAAGATATGACAACACTGTACAATGTTACCAGATAGTTTCCAGCTTTGGAAACAGCTGGCTAAATAGATTGACAAACTATTATAATTCAGATGCACAATAAACAGCCTGGAAACAGTCTGGAAATTATGTGTTTATGTGTTATCAGATTTGATATTGCAATGGAAATACACTGGAAACACAATGACAGAAAATCTGAATAATATAATGAATTCAAAAAGAAGTATTTTCAATGTCAGCACTAGTAGGACTTTAGTACTGGAAGTTTAATATGTTAGAATGGTGTCTGCTACAAATGTCATGGGTGCAAGATCTTTTTTACAGAACATTCAATTCAATTAAACACACTTAATTTCAGCTATTCAGATGGGAAAAATCAAAAGTATTGAATAAAGAAAGGTGGTTCAATGAATCAGTCTCTGTATGACCTCATGGTTTTCATTCTTGGCAGATTTGCGATCCATATCATCGGCTAAAATGCTGTTAAAATTGGCTGTATTTTCAGCCTGTAAATTTAAAAGCCCCTTGACCATTGGCGAAATCGGCACATCTGTTGCCTTGGATAAAAATTAAAACCCTGAACCTTTTCAATGTTGGTTTAAGTTATAACTGGAGTATTAGATAAAAAAAATAAATGTATAGTAATACACTGTTTGATACTGAATAAAAGTTTAACTTATAGGGTTAAGCATGTTGAAAAGATATCCTATAAAAATGTGACTTTCTAAAAATGTTAAACAACCTTCAAATGTTTTAAAAAGTTGGTGTGGCACCAAAATTAATTTTCTTAATTCTTGAGTCTCTAAATCAAGACTTGATAAGCTTATCTCAAAGTTCCAGCATTTATATGATTCAGATAATCTTATAAAATCTAAACACATGAGTACCTATTTCTGTGTATCAAATTATTTAAAATCATGTCTGCGACAAACTAACAACTATCGCCTATATTTTCACCAGCCCACACATTAATATTATGAGCTTTTTATAGCAGGGATATATTAAACAGATTTTTGTTAAAGGTTTGAAGGTGATTGCAAAACAGATAAATTGTACATTGTTTAAAGATACAGTCATGCCTCTTTCATCTTTAATCATTTTTATATGCCCGAAAGAATTTCGGACATATTATGTTATACCCCCAAGCGCCCGTCCGTCTGTCCGTCCGTCCGTCTGTCCGTCCGTCCGTTAGCAATTTGGTTTCCGGAGCAAACTTAAGTTCCATTTGGCCCACAATATTCAAACTTCATAGGATGATTGTCCATATTGGGTAGAAGACCCCTATTGATTTTGGGGTCATACGGTCAAAGGTCAAGGTCGCTATGACCTTAAAACTGAACACAGTTTCCGGAGCATAACTTAAGTTCCATTTAGCCTACAGTGTTCAAACTTCATAGGATGATTGTCCATATTAGGTAGAAGACCCCTATTGATTTTGGGGTCACAAGGTCAAAGGTCAAGGTCACTATGACCTTAAAACTGAAAACAGTTTCCGGAGCATAACTTAAGTTGATTTGGCCTACAGTGTTCAAACTTCATAGGATGATTGTCCATATTGGGTAGAAGACCCCTATTGATTTTGGGGTCACAAGGTCAAAGGTCAAGATCACTTTTACCTTAAAACTGAAAACAGTTTTCGGAATATAACTAAAGTATCATTTGGCCTACTGTGTTTAATTTTCATAGTATGATTGTCCATATTGGGTAGAAGACCCCTATTGATTTTGGGGTCATACGGTCAAAGGTCAAGGTCGCTATGACCTTAAAACTGAACACAGTTTCCGGAGCATAACTTAAGTTCCATTTAGCCTACAGTGTTCAAACTTCATAGGATGATTGTCCATATTAGGTAGAAGACCCCTATTGATTTTGGGGTCACAAGGTCAAAGGTCAAGGTCACTATGACCTTAAAACTGAAAACAGTTTCCGGAGCATAACTTAAGTTGATTTGGCCTACAGTGTTCAAACTTCATAGGATGATTGTCCATATTGGGTAGAAGACCCCTATTGATTTTGGGGTCACAAGGTCAAAGGTCAAGATCACTTTTACCTTAAAACTGAAAACAGTTTTCGGAATATAACTAAAGTATCATTTGGCCTACTGTGTTTAATTTTCATAGTATGATTGTCCATATTAGGTAGAAGACCCCCTATGATTTTGGGGTCACAAGGTCAAAGGTCAAGGTCACTTGTTAGAATTGAAAACAGTTTCATGGGCATAACTTAAAGTTCCATTTGGACCACAATATTGAACCTTCAAAGGATGATTGTTATTTGAAGGAGGTAATTCTTTATTTTACTCCCATGTCTTACAAATGCTTCATCTTTACTAAAAAAAAATCACTTTCGGGTATATAATGCTCCGCCTAGCGGTGCTCTTGTTAGACTTTTCCAGGTTAAAAAAAAACTGAGGACGTTAAGAGATTGATATTTTTACTTGGTTTGATTTAAACTGGCCAACAAGTCAGAATCCATATGAAAGAAGAAATATCTCAATATAAAAGAAAAAAATATTGAAACAAAGATTTGCAAATAGAAATTAAATTTCATAGATTAATGTTTACTGCTATATATAAGTGGTATGTACAAGTGCAAACCACATCAAGTAGTTATTATGATTATATGCAAGCCTGCGGTGTCTGCGTGAGGTTATTGATCCTATTGTGGAGCAATTTCTATAATTTGCTTGTTAGCTGGTGGTGTCAAGTTCAAACCCCACACAGGACGTGATATTTCTTATAGATAGATTTGCATTTTCTAAGTATTACAAATTTGAAATGGTCATAAGATTACATTAAGATGGAAAAATTAAAATAGCTGGTCATGAAATAATTATTACTTTTGTACAATACAGCACAGTTATAAGTCTTATGGTTGGTTTTCTCTATATAGCACACTCACCTATACACAGATATACATTTTGTAGATATATTTTCTGAGAGTTATGAATGGCTGTTCTAATGTTAAACTGACATTTTCACATTAATCTTTCTCTCTATTTACAGCTAAAATGATATCAGAATATCATAATTACGGGGAAATTTTAGAGAACATTGTATGTCAATGTACTGATATATCAGTGGTACAATACTTATTGTTAAAGGGTGTTAAAGCTATATCTAATGAAATATAAGTGTAAAAATTTATTAACAGTAAATATAGAGGATATTTGTTTGTTTGTGTGTAAGATGAAATTTGAGAATACTGTTTTTAAAGTTCATGAGATGAAATAAAATTACATCTTACACAACAAACAGACAAATTTTCTTTTTATTTTATGCTTAAAAACAAGTTAAAACGAAATTTCCATAATTTTAACGTTAATATTAAAACTGTTTCCCCCATTGAGAGCCCCATTTATTCGGAATTTCTCATTAAAAAAAGAAGTCTTGAGCTGAAAAATAAGTCCGCCAATCAACATTAAATGACGGTGATATTTATTAATTTTATTAAAAAAATATGAATGATCGCTTGTTTTGATAATAAAAACAAACAATTCTTGTAGGAGAAAAAGTCCAACCATCCATCCATATTTCTGTTACTTAGTGCGAATTTATATTAGACCTGGCTTTGTAAATTGTAAGCGGCAGCCATTTTTTAAAGTTGTGTATTTCATGGGAGGAAAATAATTGTGTAAGATTCAGAGGGATATAATTTGGATTTGTTAGTCATACACATTTTTAAAAGAAAGAAAACTTATTTGAGGATTGTAACAGACAAAAAATAAGTGTTGACAGATGTGAAAACATTCAGAAAAGGAGCTAGGAAAATGGAAAACTTGGAAACCTGCTCAAGAACGCTGGTTTGATTTAACTTATTCTTCGAGTTATGGCTGTCAATGCTTTCAATTTTTCATAAAGCATACGGCAGTTATTGCTCGTAGGTTACTTTAATATGCCCAAATGTCATCAAGAGCAGTTTTGCATGGGGAAGGAATGTATTTTTGAGACTGTCAAAATGAAACAAAACAACGAAATTTGGTGATTGGAATTTCATGAATTTGAATGAATACAAGTAAGTTTTCTTCTTTTTATTACTTTTGACATTTAAGTTATTAATCAATTTCAGTTTTGCTTTTTCTTTAAACAGCCTGACATTGTCAGAATTGTCAGCAAAAATAAAATTGAGGTACCACATGGGGAAAATCTTAAAAAAGTAGTTTCGTCATTGAAAAGAGTGAAATTATATTTTGATAATTTTCACTGTGAAATTACCAAATATAATTTTCACGGATAAATCAGTAATCCACTGAAAAGCATAAAATAAAATGTTCTTTTCTTAATTTCATAGTGAGTTATAAAATAATGTTTCTTTTATATAACTACATGAATACTGTACGTAAACAAAATACAATATTCTGGACTAAAATATAATGATGCTATTTAAAGAAAGCTTTTTACTGTTAATGCCATGATTTTGTTCATGCTCCTTTCACTCTTTAGGAAATTTACTAACATATCTATTTCATACACTCATTTTTTTCAATCTTCAAACAATACTTTTGCAGGAGATATATACCTTAATGTATTTGAAATGGATTTCAGGAAAAATCTGACAATTCTAATGCATATAACATATTATAATACAGAAAGCACACATTAAAAGGGTGCAGGAAATTCACATCAGTTTTTAATTATTTATTTGATGTTGAAATGAAATGTCTATGTTTTGTTTCTCCATATAAGTTTTCTTCTCATTTTTTTCCTCATTTGATTTATGGTTTGTCAGGCATTAGTTGTTTCTTAAATGGGAGTCCTTATTTTATAATCGCTAAACCTTACTAAAAAGCAGGGGATTATTTTTGTGGGATTTCTGTCTCTTAGTATTAACTTATGTTATTATTGTAAGTAAAAAAAAAAAACAAAGCAAAAACGCCCTTTGTTATAAAAAACCTAAAGATTATAGAAGCAATGTAGTAAAACACTGCTTTAGGTTCAAGCCAAGCAGTAGTCATCGTATTCTGCATATGAGAAAGCTATCTAGCTGGCTAACAGAACTTTGGTGGTTTCACTCAGGTGCCTGTTTGTGCCTGAAATAATTCGCAGTTGAGGATTTTCTCCAGTAAAGCTAGAAAGTCCCTATATGACATGTGACGTAAAACCCAACCACATAAAAAACGAACAAACAAAAGAATGGAGACTTGAAACTCATCAGTATAAGTTAAGTAAAAACTTGTTTAACAATCAAACATACTGTAGTACTTGGGTTTTAAATTGGTCCGAGGATAAAAACAAAAAAATCAGACTTAGAAAAACACAAAATGTAATTACATGATTTTAGTTTGGATTTATTTTAAGTGCACCATCAAAGGTACTTTAATATGAATTAAAATTTTGTGAAACATATTTCACAAGAATTTCAATGTTTGCATGCTCTTAAAGAGTTGAATGTATAATTTTGCTTTCTGAGCTATTAAAGGCATATGCTACTGTAACAGCAGTTACATTTAGATATAAAGTGGATTTAAAACTACGTCATATAATAATTTACATCATTTCCCAGCTATATGGAAATAAAATCTAAGGTGCAACCTTTATTGCCCACAATATTTCTAATATTTATACGTACTTTTGTATATAATTAATAGTGTAACAGCAGTGCTAGGTCAAAATCAGTTGATATCTACGCTATAACAGCTAAACATCGCATCATTAAAAAATGGTTGTTGTTAAAAACAATCCTACAATTTTGTTGTGAATTTTTTAATTATCTGAGCAGCATGGAAGAAAGATAGAAACAAATGGTTGTTGACTTACCAAGAATGCATATTGAGATATATTACTTAGTTTGTTATGACACATTGTTCATATTTTGTTATATGTGTACACCATTTACCTTCATTATGACTAACATATATAATTATGTGAATGGTACTCATTATAGATCTTGTTCATTAGATTTATAGGCAAACCATGTCAGATTAAGTTTACATGCACAAACAATTAAAGGCCATGTTTCTCTTATGAATTGGAAAAAAATAGAAATAATCTTTAAAATTTCTTGCAGATTTTCTGCTACATTCAGAAAATGCAATAACGTGCTTTCATTAGGAAATTCAATAGCCTTATGAAATAAAAATGATGTAATGATAAAAGCTGATGGGAATTGATATTGTACAATTTGTCTCTAAAGAATTCAATGCTGTGCATAAAAGAAATCATTGTTTGCAAAATTTTTTAGTGGATTGAATTGCAAATAAGATTCTTTCAGAGAGCTAACATTATAATGTAAAAGGCCTTGTGCAAATGTAGAAACTATTTTTTTTACTGAAATCCTGGCCAATTAGGAATACATGTGATAAAATGAAAGAGGATCCTACTTGGCGGAATATTCTATGTTGCAAACTTCGGACCATTTGCTTCTCATTGCTGTTGGCTCAAACCTTGCAAGGTATTTTGTAATTGGATTTAAGCTAGCTTACAGACGACCGGTGGTTTTTCTCAGGTACCAACTTATACCTGAAACACTGCACAAAGCGGGGGACAAAATTAACCTTGAAAGTTGCCAATAATGACCTAAACAGTGTTTGTATGACTCATAAACTTAACAAAAAACCCACACAAAATACAATTAAAATTTTAGGCATCTGTTTATTTTATACAGAATTTATTTTTAGTTTGATTGTGTTAAGTAAGCTATTTAGCATATGGACACACTAATCCGTTCCTTGAACCATCCAGTACTAAACAATATAAGTGTAAAGTTTCTTGCTGAATGAAACAACAGATTGCCCTTTACAGGGTTTGCACACCTACATGGCTTCCTAGTGCATTCTTTAGACTAGTACATGTAGCCTGATGTGTTGATCAAGCTGATATAAATGAGATTAACATAATTATATTGTTTTGTTTATAGATAAATTGATTTAATTTTTATTGATTCATACTTGTACTATAATCAGAATTTTACAATTTTCATAAGTACTGTTTCACAGTTAAAACTTATGAACATACAATATTTTTTTTTTGAAAATGGAATAAAACATAACTGCATACTGCCAGAATAAACAAAAGCAGACCAGGAAATATCATGGAAAATCATTCACATTATCATGGAATTTTATAAGTTATGATGTCCTTAAGCATTAAATGCAAATTTTCCTATTTAGAAGTAATTAATTACAAAAATCAAATACCAAATGCTACTAAAATGCTACATTTAAGGTATTGCTACAGATACATTCGATGACACATTAGACATAAGTCATTCACAGAAATGTTCATGGTATTCTCATGGTATCAGGGAAAGTTGATAAATTTCATGAAAATATCATGGAATTTATAATCTAGGAGTAATAAGCTCTGTGAGAAATATTTTTGTATACAGTACTTGCTGATCAGATGCTGATTTTTTGTTAAATACAATTAAGCTCTTTATTTATAAGTAGCGTCAACACTGGTAGGCAAAACATAAGTGCTTTTAAATTACCACTTAGTACTAGTCTAGAACAATGTAGGTTTGTAGAATACTAGAATACAAAAGTGATATAAAACTCTTCTAAAATATCACCAATAATTGCATTTGATTGTATCTTACAGTTGACAGATTGTGATTTATGAGGCAGACATTTTCTTTAAAGTACAACCCCAAGTTTTCTAAAGGTGACAGTTCTATTAAGAAATATATAATAGTAATTTTCATTTTCGCATTTTGAATGTTTTTGTTAGCCCAGATATATGGGTTGATGTGAAGTGTGTATATCCCCTCCACTTTGGGAATACTTGCTTAAGACTTTGTTTGCACTGTCTTAAATATAGTTATGGAACTCCACTGAGATTAAAAAGCCTGAAAACATAGAATTTGAATTTCGTTAACATTGATCAGCCGGGTCAGTTAAAACAGAAAGATATGCAAAAAAAAAAAAAAAAAAATGTCAAGAAATAATAATTGAAAATGGTACTTTTGTTTAGATTACTTTTCAGTTTTGGGTCTTTTTAAACTCATCCGTTTTGAAGAGTTAGTCAATCTTTTATCATCGCTGCACTGTTGTTGTCGTTGTGCAAAAACATTAATGTAGGCCACTATTCAAATATTACAAAACTTATCAACATGAAAGTTGAAAATCTTCTCATGACAGGGTGTAGTTGTTAGATAAGGGGCATTAATCTGAAAGCTATATTGATGTAGTTCTACCCGTTTCTAACTTTATAAATGAATTATTAATCAAGGGCTAAGACCACATGCAGTGCTCTTGTAAAGTAAAACCAATTGAGCTCTTTCAATTATCAAGAAAAGAGAAAAGTTTACACTATGCTTCATTTCTTTTGTGTTTCAACATTATGTTACAAGCTGATATGCAGAGATAGCCACAGCTGTATTCAGCAAAAACTGTGTTGAATAAAAACAAACTGAACACCACTAAATACTTTACAATGGTGTCTGAAATTCCATAAAGGGAGATAATGGAAATGATAACAGAACCATAAATGCAGTTACCATGACGGAAAGATATATCGAGGGAATTACCACAGTACAGTCTTATTATACCAGTGAAGTAAGGTAAATTATGCATGGGTTAGTTAGATATCACCAGGGTCAATGTATTTTAGAATTTTTAATTTCAACTCTTGCTATATATAAATGAAGGTACTTTCGACATGTAATGAATAATTGAAGAATTCTCTTTGGGAAAGTACTAATGATAGTTTGTACACTGCTGATTAATGGTGATTGGTTTTCTGTAACATGTTTTAAGTTAAATGTGTCTGGTTGATATGACAGGGTTTTGTGTATTTTTGTATTCAAGTTAATGTGTTTGTACATGTATATGACTATATTTTGTGAAAAAGTTCTCATTGATTGATTTGCTAAGAGGTGTTGTAAAATACAAAGACACAAACTCCTAGATTATTTTAAATGAATGCAGATTGAAATGTGCCTTTTCAGGGATGGAAAATAGATTCTGTTTATGCCAGAGGAGTTAATTACTTGTTCATACATATCTTATATTGTGTTCATTCTGGTTCTTATTGTGTCTTAAATTCATAAGCAAGGCTGGTTCCATCAAATTATCTCACATTGTGTACTCTTATGTTTGAGGCCATATTTATCTTGGGTTTGTTAAAAGAAAATCTTCAATCATAAGAGCATAGCAAATATTGGTCAGTGTACATCAATGTGATAACATTATATTGATAGGTTTTATGTAACCTCCAATTTTTAACAAGTTCTTATATGTTGCATTGACCAATTACCATAGATAAGGTAATCAGATCTGAATCAAGAATAGATTGTTTTTGCTCAAAAGACGTTTAGTGCTGGATTAGTATTCTATTCATGTTAAATTATTTCTATTGTTACCCACAATCCCTTGGTAATTTATATTTTTCCCATTATCCCTTGGTAATAAATGTTTGAGAGTTATAATTGCGATGTTTAGCTCTTAATCTTTGGGTAACAAGTACAGCAGAAGAATGTTTAAGGATCATATAAGTGCTGATGTCTAATTTTTTTTTTTTGGATTGGGGTTCACATGGCACCAACACAGTATAGGTGATATGGCAACGTTCCCAAAAATAATACCCAAAATAAGAAACTGTTTACATTGAACAAGAATCTATCCATTTTCTTATTGAGACGCATTTAGTGCATCACTTATACATTTATCACGCCTATAAGGCTATGTTTGAATAATGCAAATTACATATCACATCAAAATATATGCACAGCCATGCATTATCGTTTGTACGGAGTCACAAAGAGGCACAGGTGCGTAAAGAAAATATATATAGGAAATAATTTGTTGATCCTGTGTTCAAATATAATATTTAATTATATCAGTTATGGAAATGTAATTGGTAATATATTTTCCCCCTCAAAATATATAAATTAGTTTTGTATTTTGATGTTGAAGTCTCTTAAAGTTTGAAAGGATTGTTCCAAATTTAAAGTATAGCAATCCCACTGAACATTTTCAGAAGGTTTATGGTTAAAATCTAGAAAGTTCGGGAAAAAAGATTTTTTTAAAGAATTATTGACAATTAAGATTCTTTCAAGATATCAACAGAGCTTTTAAGACATTTGTTCTGGACATTTTAATGAAAAATTCTCAGCTGGAGCATTTAACTTGAGGACAATAATTGTTTTGTTTGTGGTTTGGCAATGACAAAATATTATGTTTTTTCAGCATTAGAATTAGAGGTCAATGGAATCACAACTCCAGAGGGGTCAATGGAATTGTAACTTTTGAGAGGTCAATGGAATTGTAACTGCTGAGAGGTCTATAGAATTGTAAATATTGAGAGGTCAATAGAGTTGTAACTACTGAAAGGTTAATACAATTGTGAATTTATTTTTCAGTTCATATGGGTTTAATGCAAATTAATTCAGATAATTAAAATGTTGTTTATTTACTTCTATCTTGTGCTATGCAGTGAGCCTGATTTACAGAGTGGCTTTTCTAGAGATTTGTTTGTTGCATGGTGCGGTAATCCCAAGAACAGCATAATTCTTACCAACAGAACTTCGCCAAAAACTCTGGCAAGCTGGCTCATTGACAACACAGACAAGGGGACAGTTACCATGGAGGTTTGCTATATTGTTGCATATGAAATGATTCCATCTTTTCTTATAAGCAGGGGTTTATGTGGCTGACTGGTTCTAAAGGGAGCTATTTTTGATTCATTTATTTGCCTTTCAAGACACGAAGGTGCAAATCTTGCAAAGGTCTTTAAATTCATGCATAAGAGGAAGCTATCTAGCTGCAATGTATATAACTGGAAGTGGGTGGTTCTACGAAATGAGATTATGGCCCTTTTGAGAAAATATGTTTTCATGCTTTACCTGTAAAAATGATAGGTTGCCATATGATATTTACAATATTGGTGTGATTTAAATCTCAATTAAATCAATAAATATGTGATATAAGTTCACCCATATACTTATTTATCTATCTATACAATTTTTTCAAAAGCGCAAATTCTAACATGATTTGTGATTTTTTAAGTACACAGAAATAAGAGAATAAGGTATTTAACCAGCTAATGAATACTGCCTATATACAACAGACTAAATGTATATGTATATTTATCTTAGTCACTTCCTATGCATAAATGCAAAATTGTGTTAAATAAAAGATGATATTTCTTACATTCTTGTACAGGTACAAAGGCGAATATGGCTTAAAGGGACAGAGCTTGAAGAATATATAAAGAAAAAGCAAGAAAATGAACAAGAAGAGAAAATTAAAAAGGGCACTGACAGGTATGGTTTCCAAAAACAGTTTATTATTACATATTTATGACAAGTGGAAAATGTTCTATGAAAGGTTTTCTTCTGTTGAAATGTGATATGTTCTTACCTTATTTTATATGCAAGTGTAAATGTTCATCAAGGATTGTAACATTTTCCAGACATTTCAGCTAAATAATTCTTTTAGTTAGTTCTTTTGCGGGGATGGGGGTAATTTTTATGCCCCTGTGCATATAGTAATTGAACCGTCCGTCCGTCCGTCTATACGTACGAGGTTAACCTAGAACGGCAAGTTGGATTTTTCTTAAGTTCTACCTGTACAAATGGCTTCCACACACACTTTACACACTTACTAATCCATACAAAGTATATGAGATGGGCAAGTTACATAACTATGGCTTCCATTTGCACCAAGTTATGGCCCTTTTCAGCACTTAGAAAATAATTGTTAACCTTAACCGGCAAGTTGGAAATATCTTATGTTTTATCTGAACTAATGGCTTAATAATTTTCACACTTACTTATCAATACAATGTACATGATATTGCCAAGTTATATAAATGTGCCATCCATTTTCCCAGTAATTTCCCTTTTTATCACTTTGAAAGTAGGGCTTTGTATGGTTCGCCCAGTTGGATTTATCAAAACATTTCACCTAATTACATAATTTATTTAATGATATCTTTCATATTTGGCAGGTGGATTCCTTTAACAGTCCTCTAATTTTTGTGGCGTTAGGTGTCTCTAGGTCAAGGTCAAAGTCACTTGTGTAAAAAAATTAATCTAAACAATTCTGCTCATACAGCCTTATTTTTAAGTTAATGTCTTTCATGTTTATAATAGTCATACCAAGGGAGGTGTTCTGACTTTTCCTTTAGTAAGGGGTCATTTGGGTCAAGGACACCAATGTCAAAATAGATTTGTTACACTTTTACAGGTGTATTAACCTTATTCCATCGACAGATGTCTTGTATATTTTGTAGGAACATAAAATTGAGGTATTCTCGTTTGGATGGAGGTAGGGGTCAGTTGGATCAAGGTCACCAGTGCTAAAAATAGAGTTTTACACTTTTGCTCATACAGCCTTTATTTTAGATATTGTAATTGACAAGAATCTGAGCCGGGGGGCTTTGTGTTTATTTATTTACAGATTTGTATTATAATTGGTAGGAAGATAACTTACATGGTATTCTTTCTTTGGTCAGTTGGGTCAAGGTGAACAGTGCTAAAATAGATTTTTACACTTTTGCCCATACAGCCTTTATAGATTGACAGAATTATTTCATATTTGGTAGGAAAATAAGTTGCATGATATTCTTTCTTTAGATGGAGTTAGGGGTCAGTTGGGTCAATGTCACCAGTGCTAAAAATAGATTTTTTACACTTTTGCCAATACAGCCTTTATTTTAAATATTGTTACTGACAAGAATCTGAGCCGGGGGCATTTGTGTTTAACAAACACGTTCTTGTTTACAACATATATTTAGTGATCTTGCATGAAATTTTTATGTTTCTCATAAGATATTTATTCCTTAAACAAATTTTGTAACTTTTCATTTCAATTATTTCAAACAACTTTTACAATTATTGATCACTTAAAGAGCAAATTATTTATGTCACACATATTTTGTTTTATATTTTAATACTGTCTTATTTCTGTATGATTTATCTTGCTATGAATAATGTTCAACCGTTTAGTGTGGTTTTCATTTTGGTGTGTTTTATTGTAGATAATGTATCTAATAAGTAAAATTGAATTTAAACAAAGTTTTTTTTTCAATATAAATTACATTTTTAATCAATATATAACTTTTAGATACTTATGTAATGTTGTAGTTTATAATCTTAACCAGTTATACATGCAATTTTAATACTGTCTTGTTTTTATAAATGATATATGATATGTTAGGTATATGCTTAATTTAAATAAGAAATATATATAAACGCTAAGTATGGTACTATCCTGCTTTTCAACAAAATCATATATCCAAGTTCTGTAGATATTGTCCATAGTGACTCCCTGTCTATAAGACCGTTTTTTCTTTTCTGTTAGTGAAGGTCACTGTTTACAGTTTTTACTGTAACTGCTCTAATTGATGCATGTCTAGATCAATAACTTGTGTGTAAAAAATCAGATCATTTGCTCACCCAGACTTTTCAGAATAACTATTCTTAGTGTGAAAATGTCCCAAAATTGAAAAGCGTTGCAACACTTTTCACTCCAATCTGGCTAAGAATAGAACAACAAAACGATTTTCAATTTATTTCTAAGTGTTTTTCTTAATTATCTTTAACAGATCTTTCTGTGTTTAATTTCCAAGTTGATCTATGTAGAAATTCAAATTTTATTTTGACTTTTGACCTCAGTGGATGTCCTTTAAATCAGTAATATTTCATATCCTTTTCTCTAAAAAAAACCTATTTAAACATAATGCTTAATTATGATTGTAGACAGACATGCATGATTATACTGAAATCTATCATTACCTCAGACTAAATGTTCAATAATGTATCAATCAATATTTTGTCTTAAAAATCTGCCATTTGCTACAGTACAAATTAACCTGACATGTTATTATTTCAAAGGACATAATACCTTACATGTTGCACAATTTGTTAAATAAATGTTGAAGAGATCTGCAGTACACAGTGAATTATTTATGTCCAATAGGGAGAAAACATTTTGTGGGTGTAAAATGTTCACTTAATTTATATATGCCTTGGTACATGAGATGAAATAATTTTGTGCCCTTCTAGTTTTAAAATTCCTGAATTATTTTGTTGGAGCATATTGTTGATATTTTGTCAATGCATCTGCGTTTATTGACACATATCTGACTTTTAGGTCGTCCATACCTTTCATAGATCTCTTCATTGACTGGGTAAACCAAGTCAATTAGTTCAAATGTTTAAAGTTGAAATAAATCTTACTTCTTTTTTTCTTATGGTTAACAATTAGGACCATGTTTTAGCTTTCATATTAATTGACAAGGAATGCATATGTGATACCAAAATTCTTGATTTTTTTATGGAACAATGCTGTCATCCCACACAATAACTTATATTTTAGATGAAGGCCACACAAAAGGAAATATAAAAAATGTTCATTAAAACTTAATTCAGATATTTGTATCGTTCAGTTTAAACTTAATATATCAAATTTCATACAGGAACATATGTTTACTTAAAGTGGTATAATCATAACATTTGTATACCTTAATGTTTCTTTTTTTTTACAAATCACATGTGAGCAACATATGTTATTGCTATAAAACCTTTGTTTTTATGCAATTGATTAGATCAGTTTCCTCATATTGTTCCCTGCAGTCTGGAGACCGCAGGGTTTTGGTACGCGTTTAACTTTTGAGGCATGGAGGGGCACGTGACCTGTTTTCGGTACATGGAGGAGCACGTGATCTGTAAACCTTACATGATTGGTTAATTGACCCTTTCGAAAACATGGCTATTTACCGACCGTTTGCCGGTACGTGACGGATTCACCTCTGGGAATTAGTCAGAATTTCATCTAATAAGAACCAAAAAACTATTACGTGATATTTCTAATTTTCTATAAATATTTTACCGTTTAAGGTTGAAAAACTTGAATGATGTGTTTGAAAATTATCAATGTTTCTTTAATATGTATCTCAAATTTTACAGACAATACGGTCACCCGTGAGTTTCCAAAGACCTTCTTCTATATTGATCGACTATATGTTGTCCCCCCTACCCAAACAATGTTGAAAATAATTAAATGAAATATCTTATATCATTAAAAATGTTCCCCGCAGGAAACCATTTTACTTGTATAGAAGATGGATTCTAACATTATGATCATATATGTAACAATTGCATGGTGACATAATATTGTTTACAATATCATGTTAATGAAGAGCTTGTCTTATTAATTGAGGTTCCTCTATTGCCAAGTGGTTGACTTAGTAGTCAATAGTCCTTAATTGGGATGGTTTCCATTCCTTATGGCCCCAAATGATTTTGATGGATCCTTATCGGTATTTTAACAATTATTTTCATGAGAGATCCCTATACATTTTAGAAAGCATATCTAGATGTTGAGCTCTGAACAATAAGGGAAAAGCACTTCATCTAATCTAGACCTTTTTAGAATTTAATTAGGGGAAAACACTTACTAGATGTATCGTAATGATCTTTTATAGAATTTACATGACATATGTCTGATTAGATATATTTAATAGCATATCAGTCTTATTGTTGATGTTGTCACTTTGTAGCTTTTTGAAACATTTGTCATCATCTGTAAGTGAGCTTCGGAATATCCCTGCAATAAAAGGCCCATGAAGCCTAAAAAAGCTTTTATTTTTCAAAAGGTGTTGCTGTCCTTTTACAGTTTCCAAAAAGTTATGCACCGGTCATATTTCTGAGCCATCTTCTATTTATTTTGCATTTTGGTAGTTAGTACAGTTATAGCTAATTATTACTTTGTATGGAAGTCAAAATACCACTTTGTTTGGTTAACGCTACCTTTAATTCTTTTATTCTTTTCAAAGGCATAAGATGCCTTTAAGAACACATTTAGGACAATTGCATACACTACTAGGGCATCTTAAAAGGTTGCTAACCTTGTTGAGGTTTAGATTGCTAGTACTTAACCTCCAGCTGGTTATTTCAGCTTATAGAATCTCTTGTTACAATTTCCATAAGACAATGCTCTGTTGCTCATGAAAACGTCACTATAGAAGATTTTTTATGTTATCTCAAATGTCCAGACACTGATTGATTATTCGCTGAGAGATCTAAGTGCCTGGTCAGGCAACAATAGGGAGAAAAATGAAATTCTAGCCTTAAATAATTGGCTATATTGTTTCAGTCTTCAACAAAGGTTTATTGATTTGGGGTGATTTATAGGCAAACGAGAACTTTTGAACTTTAAAGCATATCATTTTCGACTTTTGAGGTCAAAATATTTCTACATCTGTGAAAAAGTATCAATGCGTATTTCAACTTTAAGACAAAATATGTATATATATGAAAAGACAAGGAGTAAAGTCCCGTGATCATTAAATATATACTTGATGAGTATCTTATAGCAAGAGGTTTTTGAACATTAATTGAGATGTTTTGCTGTACAAATGTCAGAGACATATCCTGTTTTTACCAGAAATTTTAAATTCCAATCGGGACAAGTCCAATATTTAGTCAGAAGAGATTAAATAACTATTTTTTTATTCACAAGCTCTTTCTTCCAAAAACATCATGGCTTAAGCAAGCTTTTACTATTATTTCAGAGATGAATCTAGTGATGAAAGTGACACAGAGATGGAAGTTGACAGTGGCATACCTCTTCCCGGAACATCCAAACCAAAACATGATATCATCATCAAACAAGAAGTAATGTATAACTTATCATGTCTTGATTTGGAATCTAAATTTATTCTTTACTTCACCTGATTTCCAGAGACTATTTAAAGTACCTTTCTTTAAAGACGTTGTGTTACCATCTTTGAATTTTGTTTTGTAAAAAAGATAAAACTAACGCTGAGAAAGGAGTAAAAATGCTCAAAAAGAAGGGAAAAAATGCTTTAAAAAATTATAATCTTACTTGAAAATATATTGAATAGACAATTTTGACCTACTTACTTGTGAAATATAAAGATGATCTTTATAAATGTAACACAGTGGTACTGACATTTCTATGCCATTAACAAGAACAACTGCTGTGTCTTCAAGAAGTGCAAAATGGTTTATCTATATAAAGGAGGAAAGATAATTGTTAACCTTTTTCCTTATTTCCTGGAATTATTGGAGAAAAACTTGAATGTCCCCCATGATTATAGAAGTATTTACATATAAAAGATATATTTTGTATCTCAAACTGGACTTATGCATATAACAATGTTTTAAATCATATGATAGCAAGTACATGTAATTTGTTATGAAATTAAGTTCCTTAGTTCAGAAAATATAATTGACAGTTGAAATGTAAAACAAGTGTTAACTGAATATGTTTTAGAACTACTTTAATAAATGAATAAAACACTGATTTTAGGTAAAAGGAAGATCAGGTTTTTTGCAAACAAGCTAAAAAGTCATACCCAATATTTCCATAAACAGAAGAAAGAATGAAATGGGATGAATATGGTGAAGTAATCAGGTGAGAATTTTCTTTTTTCAAAACAAAAACAACAAATAATTTTACAGCAGCAATCATGGTAATCAGGCGATGTTTATTAATCAATAGTTTTTTACTTACAAGTATTTTGTTATTTTGTCTGCTGGAACACACAAATATTTGAAAATAAGCTCTTTTGAACGAAAATAAAACTATGGTTACTAGAGTATAATTTCCTCTTTAGAATACACTTTACATTAAAATTATTTTATATTTATTTCTCTTATTTTATTACGGAATTACGTAGCTGGAATTTTTAAATGCTTACACAATAATAGTTAATTCAGGGAAACTGAATTTTGTTAACACTTGTCTTTTATGACTGCTGACTCAAATGTCACCAAACGCGAATAAATGAGACATATAAACTATGTTTTAAAATGATTTGTTGGTTGTTTTTTCAGGCCTGAGGATTACATAATTGTAGAGGCTCCAGTCGCAGATGAAACCATGTCAACTGTAAGTGTAAACACACATTGAATCAAATTTAACAAATGACACTGTACATTTAGCAAACAAGGTAAACTCAAGTAAAAATAACAGTAAATATGAAACCTGTATCCTTATCATGAGAAAAGCTGTAAATATACTATAGGTTTATATGAATAACGTTTCTAACAGTCTCTTGTTACATTCAAGACATGTGGAAACGTAGCACGTGGTAGATATATTTCAGCAAACTAGAAAAGTCTTTAATCTAGGATTGACCCAAAGTTTATTAGCATCTTTATCAAAATGTCCTTTTTTGCAGGAAAAACTAGTTGCAGAATCCGACCAACTTCAAGGTAATTTCAAATTAATCTAGTATTTACAAAAACGATTTTGTACTTTTTATTTCATAATTAAATATGGAAATTTTAATTTCAAAAGGATTTTACTCAAAAATAGATTTTGAATGAAAATAAAAGATGACCAAAGGTTAATAAAACATGTAATGTCAAAGTTAAATCTATTCCCAACTGTTATGTTGAGGCGTTGAAAAATCATGATTTCCCCTAGGAGTGTAGATTTTGATTTATTCATAGAAATAACATGTGGTTAGTTAATATAAGACAATTTGACTTCTTTACATAGTATTTGTGGTGATATCATGTCTATGAGATTAACCTTATTTTCTTTCTCTTCGTCATCAGTTTGGCTTAGAAAAAAAGTTACATTTATGTTTGATGATATTTTCTTTCTGAACACGAAAGTGCTTATATATAAATGGAAATATTTAGACGATTAATTTGTATTGCTTTTTTTTCCCAATATATTTTTTTTGGAGGAGGAAGGTGATCTTACTATTTGGAAGTACAAAACATTGTTTTATACAATTTTGATTTAGCTTGTGATATATCATAATATGATTAGGGTTTGCTTGTATCCACATCGTTGTGTCTTTACATTTACGTTCATCAAAATTGAAAGTATTCATTCCTTGCACGCTCTAAGATATTATTTGCATTTACTTTCATCAAATTTATCACAATTGCATGCTTAGAAATTGTTACTTCTATGAGATATTCCCCGAGGAATTAAAGTGTCATCAATATTGGTTTCTTAAATTGTCATAATAGTATGGCCATTATGCGGTCCTTAAAAATGTCACCGATGCTTTATTACATTTGGTAATTTGACTGAGATGTATTGTTGAAGAGGTTAGTTTTAAGTGGAGTTCTAGAATATACTGTCAAACTGTCAAGCCTGTTCAAAACGTGTAGCTACTTGTACTCTTCTTAGAGTGAAATATATTTTCTCTCTTGAGATATGAATATTTTGAGATGTGTCTTAAAAGACCATGAGCATAAATAAGTAAGACTTATATATAAGAAAAATCGTGGATCTGTAAGGCGTCCCAGTTTTGCACATTTGCACACCCCACTGTTTAGGCAGTATGTCCTGTAGTTATGGATTTGAGGTTACAAATACCCCAGCCAGATTGATACACACAAAAAAGTGGTTTGGAGAAAGACTGGCACATGACTTTACCATTAACATCACATGTCCCACTCCTTTCACCCATATGTCCGCTCTAGGTTTCTTGAGTGTGTCGGGGCCGCGTCCTGTTGCCTTTGCCTTGTTGATCTTTATTCTTGAAAAGACTTGTGGTTCAAAAAATAAAAAATGTTGGAGATGTTTTTCACATAAATTGTTATTTATTCATTACCTTACATTTGTTAAAAAACACGTTTAATTAAAAATATCTTAAAAGTTATTTACATATTATTAAATATTATTATTAATATATTATTATGCATTATCTATAAACAATATTAAAAATAACGGAAGGAAGCTTTATTCTAAATTTTAACTTTAGCCAAAGAAACTGTTATTAAATGACGCACACTGTACATTATTGTTGTATTAAAAGTGAAAGAAAAACAATATAACCTAGTTCAAGTTTCCTGTTATCCAACGCCTTTCTGTCTGCTTTAACTGGCGATATATTGTGTACAAACAAAATTTATCTCACTATTTTAGATGTGTCTGAAGTGCAAACTAAATGCATTGTTGTCACAGTAACACTAGACATTAATGCAAACATAAAATTCATTGACTTTGAAGGACGAACATACGGCGAATCCATGAGAAAAAAACTGTTCCAGATTAAAACCAAGACAGTTGATATGTTATTGTACTGTCATTGTTTTTATCGATTTTAAAATGTTTCATGAATTACAAAGCGAGATGTACAATATATAATTTTACGTGAAATTATGAGCAACTAGAGTTCACCAATGTCATGGCTTATGTATTTCAAAATGTTCACAAGAACCGAGTCCAAATAGATATATATTATCTTGCCTAAATTATTCAATGTATTTAAGCTTAAGAATTAGATGAAAAAGCTTGTTCAAGTACATGTTCCAGGAAACTCTTCAGACACTTCATCCAATACTGTACTACAGAAATGTTTGCAAATAATCTTTACTTAACAGAATAGGAGAGAAAATCCTCCAATATTATAAAATCTTCAATTAAGTTAAAATGATTTTCATTTGATCAATCTAACTGCTTTATAATGATTAATATATCATTAAATTAAAAAAATTGAATTTCTGCATGTGTGTTATTATTAACAGATTTTGGTACATGGTTTTGAGGAGGCTACACAATCTCTGGCTGAATATTGCCGAAACACACAGGGTATGAAACAAGGAAATGTGTTCACACCTAAAATTGGTGAAACTGTTGATGCCACGACAGAAAGTCATATATTCTAGGTAAATATATCATTTTAATTAAATCTTCATAAATATTCAATTGATATAATGTTGGCATGAAGTTTCAATATTGATATATGTCATGAGTAACCGTCAAATATACCAATATACTCCTGTAATTAAAATTGATATGATTTAGCAAGTATCAATTTTTAAAGAATGTTTAAGAGCAATTATTCATTTAAATGGTACCAAACATATTTATAGTCTTTCATAAAACAGAATAATTTCATATTTTAGGTAAAATTAAAAGATTTTGTCGTAACAGCGCTTGAGTTTTCAAAAGCAAAGGATGCTGAACTTGTCTGGATTGATGGTTGCATTGATACGAGTTTGCACAAGGATGATCTGGATCATGAGACGTATGATGATGATGATGAAGTAGACACTGATAAAGGTAGCATTGAAATGTGTGATTTGATTCACATTTCTATTATTAGACCTTATATTATGTTTTGGAAGAGTAATTTTGTTTCTGAACATTATAGTAAATGGTAAGATGAAACACTTTAGTGCATTATTTTATATATTTCAAAATTAAATGGTCTATTTAAATTTGCAAAGTAAGATATGTTTCAAGACGTATTGGAGTGAAAGATTTAGAACAAAATACATAAAATCTGTAATAGTGTAAAGCCATGATTATGTTATACAAAACTGAACTTCACGATCCCATATTCGTGCTGAAATCTAAATAAAATGTCACCATTGCCATAAATGGAAAGTTGATACTTGTAAAATTATTGATTGAAGAATAAACTTATAAATGTACGTAACACTTAATTTCTTTTATCAATGTTGAATAAATTTTGTTTGAACTGAAACAAGGGAAGAAGCGATTAAATATTACATGTAGTTACTTTCTAGTGCTAAAACCTACAACAGGGATGTAAATGTCGGAAGCATTACAATCAAATCAGGTTTGTTTTTTTGTGTTTAATTTCGATTTTAGTGTAATGAATTGTATTCTAGACAAGTTCTGTACTGATTGTTGTTTTCATTAGACTTGATTTACAATGTTTCTTTTGCAAATTCGCTGTAGGTTCCGAATTGAAGTGATTTCTCTGGAGAGCTTTCGTCTTACAGGATCAGACATTAGCAGCTTAATAACATGTTGTTTCGGAAGTAGACTGTACACACCATTTATTGTTTTCTCTACAAGTTTTTATGATTGAAAGACATCAGTAAAATTCTTCTTTTCTTTTGCAAGATCTAAAGTTTTATATCTAGCATATGCCATTATTTTACAGTTTTCTGTTGTTTTTTTTATCAGATTTGTTATATTTATAGGCCTATATATCTGCTTCTTTATTGTTCTGAACTTTATATTCTACAAATTGTAATTTTAGCTTGTAATTAACCTTAACAGAATGAACATTAGAGTAAAAATGAAATATATGCATGTTTCTTTATATAATCGTTTATTAAACTAAAGAGGCTCTGAGCATATGTAACTGTAAGAGATAACTGTTAAATTTTATTATAATTATGTTGATTTATCTGTTCAGCTACCAGGTCACATGGCTGTTTATATAAATGAGACAAAATTGAGTTGTGCTCCTACAGGAGAACATACAAGCCGAGTTCAGTGCATGAGCTCTTGTCTGAAATGATACAATTGCTGTTAGAAGGGTAAGTCGTAAGTAATGGTAAAATATTTTAATCTGTGTTTTTTTTTTTACTTTTTTCTCATTTTAATATCAATTTACGATTTTATTTTCTTAGGTTTATATGTCATCTCCCTTGAAATGTTGTCTGACGGCCTGTGTTGTCACCATATCCTCATTAGACAGATAGACTGCTTCTTCACGAATAAATAGTTTGAACGCATATATGGGATAAGTGATGTAGTCAACAACTTTGAAAAGAATGAATTATGAACAAAAAACCCATTCATCTTTTTTATTTCTTTTCAGAATTAGGCAGGTCGTATGCAGTTAGAAGGTGCAATCTCAAAAGACTACTTCAAAGTTCGAGACTTACTCTACAACCAGTATGCTATTGTGTGATTGGAGAACATATTGTATACATTGTTTCATCATACAGTTACATTATCATCTGTCATCACCCATTACGGAAACGGAGAAATTGTTTTTTTATGAAGACATATAACTATTGAACTTGTATTTGTATAACATTATCAATTTCAAAGTCATTTGTATACAATGTACGTGAATAAAAACAGAGAAAAATGTTTTTCATCATGATATAAAACCATTGATATTGTGTTTGTCCAGCATTATCAATTTCAAAGTCATCTGTCTTCATTCATTAACAAGGTGGAATACCATAGATATAACATGTTACAGTGCTATACGTTTATATCTGAACAATTAGAAAACACAAAAGTGAAAATGTATTCGTTCATTTGCATAATTATGGCATGGTAACAGTGATGTATTGACTGTCTTGTAAAATGTTGTTCTTAAGCTGATAGTAAATAAATATGTCATGTGATAGTCTTAGTTTTATTTTATTTGTTTTTTGAAGTCTACCTATTTCGTCACAATCTGTTTTCAAATGTGCCTTATTGAGTAAAATGTGACTGACATATGCTCATAAAATAAAACAAAATATGGTTTTTGAAGTCCCTATTGAGTAAAATGTAACGGACATATGCTAATAAAATAAGGAAAATATTATGGTTTTCTTTCTCCATGACAGAAAATAAATCAGATGATAGTTATGTGATCAACAGTCACATTAGCGACGTCATTGTTTCGAAACACGTGCATTGTCATCTAGGGGTTTCGTAAACAAAGAGAATTAGAATACCTTTCTTTAGAAAACTAATAATACTGTTTTCTATTAACAGTTTGTCTCAAACTTTTTAAATGATACGTGCTGTTGCGGTAAATATATTTTCACAGACCATCCAATACGGCAGCATTATTTTATACGATTTTCAACTTTAGATTTTACTAACTAAGCTAAATACAAGCGTTGAACGGAAAGAAATTTTTTTAAATTCATCAGTGCATTACGAAGACTCTATTCACTAAGTAGATATTATAAAACAGAAAGGTTGTTCACTTATCTTGTGACAATGATATATGTATTTTTTGAATAAAAAAACCGTGGGCATTAAATAATTTTCTGACAAAACCATTAGACCTGTAAAGTTAGGTAAGCAAGATGACATGTCAAATGTCAATGCTAAGCGTAATTATCATTGTGTTTTTCTTTTATTCAGTGACGGCAGTAAATATTCACATGTACTTGGATGTTCCAAAGCATTTGTCACCAATTGTCACATAATCATGAGTTTGCAAAACATCATTTTTTCAAGCAATTAGCCTCATATTATTGTGTTTATCTTCTTATAAAATAAAATCAGCCTTCCCGTAGTCATAGTTTCTGATTTTTATTACTTTCTAAAAAGGAACTTTGTGATGTTGCGTAAGCGTCATGTTTTTCTAGACACTACGCTCTATGCGAAGAGAAAAAAACAAGAAAGTGTATAACTTGGGCACACTATATGTACTCGTTTTTGTTGATAAATGCTTGCGACTTGTGTAAATCAACATCTTTTTCTTTATGTTTAACATTATGTTCTACCTTAACTTGAAATATCTTCTTCGAAGTTTCCCATCACCATTGGTTAACTAATGTTTTATCATTTAGGTTAAATAAATGAAACTGTTTATGAAGCTATTGAATACCGATGAAATGTATTCCTTCCTAATTGCTTTTCTGGCCATACACATAGTGCGCATACGCGAATGGTGAATATGGTATTGTAAAAAAACTGTCTCATGTATAACATTTTGTAATAACAATTGGTGGAATAAACCGTGATCTACTCTGTAATTTGATTAATTTATTCTGATAATATATAAAATTGAAACATCATTCTGTTCATTTATCTTCCACACATATCTAGACTCTATTATATGAAATCAGAATTTAATGTTTCGGGTAATACAGAGTTGTTGGTCTGTAAGTACTCTACATTTATGACGGATAATTCAATCAGTTGCCTAAAACAAATTATGTTACGTATAAAAGACCCGTGTAATACGATAAAAGCTTTGTTCAGAGGTAATTTAGATTTTCTATAACCATGTGATTATCACGTATAAAGCACACTGCATGAATATATAATGTTATAAAATGACCAAAGGTCATACTTCGGACAACACTTCCAATACAGACCTATGTGAACCTTTCTGTTAAGTAAAGTTTATCATGAACATTAAAACCCATAATTCATTACAAATAATTAAACAATTATAGATCTACTATCCAGCTAACTTTAGAAAGTATAGTTTACTGTTTTATTATATAAACTGCTAAATATTTCATCACAGTTGAGATATATAGGCATCATGTATAAGATATAAATTGCCATGCAAGAACATAACTTTAAAACATGCTGTATGCCTGTATGGTTTTCATTTAACCATGTGCACATATGCTATGGATACATAAAAAAATATTATATTACAATTGCAGCAAAGATATCAATAAAGACCCCGTTTGTGATACATATGATGATAGCTTCTGTTAATGTTAGACACTTCTGTTAATGTTAAAGAATTTCAAAAGCTTAAAAATTCAGTTAGCAACATCAACAGCATAATAAACCAGACATGTGTAAGAAGAACATAAAAAGCCAAATGTGTTATAAGCCATGAGCATATGTTGTGAAATATTGACACTGCAAAAGAATAATCAATCGCTTTAACACAAAAAATTTACACAAGAGTGATAATTGATTGCATTACAATATTTCAGATTCTGATGAGGCGTGAACTTAAAGATTCCAAAGTGATACAACTAATTTATAGTGGTACAACACAGACCGATATTTTCCTTATCTAATGATGAGTTAATGATGAGTTAAAACTTCTGAATTTATGACCTCTAACTTAAGTTTGCACACTTTGAGGTTAATGTACCAGCATTATTTTTCCTTATCCAATATAAAAAGATGAACAAAAATTATTTTCTCATATATGACTTGAAAATATAAAAAAAAATGAAATATGTATAAAAAGTATATATAAATATCTCATTTACGGTTTGATCCTTATAATCTAATCATACTGAAGTAATTGAATTAGGGAACTCGTGTCTCTGTGTCAATAAAATTCAGATGGAAAGGTAAAAAAAGATATTAAAAGTCTAGTCAGATAGTGCTTCTCTGACAACTTGCCTGGCAATGCACTTGCTTCTGGCAAGTTATTTACTGAGTTCAGTAAAAAATATTTTCTTCTTCTCATAAACTCATTTGTAACCCATAAAACTTTGGGTGTTTTCCTAAGGTTCTCCTTCGCAAACCAAAAATGTTTAAGGCTATTTTGTAGCTGATGTTGCCCATGAAATAACAAAACCTAAACTCCTCTTGATAATAGGTGTAGGAAAACAACTAATTCTTGACTCGTGGATGATCAGTTTCAACTTTCAACCGCTTATCATCAGTTCAATTTTAAAACGTGAATGAATAGAGCATGATGCATGATGGTGTGAACAAACATTAAATAATTCAAGCTTTACGCAGAATCCTTACATATACATTGTATCCTTATATTTCCTTATCAAGACCTCGTGAAAACTTTGCAGTTATGATTCTGTTAAAACGGATTAATCATTAAACAGTAGACTTGCAATAATCTTGATTTCTCAAAGCATAAAAATCATTTACTGGTTTTTGTGTCTCCTTGGTGAAAAATAATGCTGAATATTCAATTATGTTTCATAGAGGTAGCAAAATGTAAACTTAGTGGTATTTTTAGCTATAACGCCAAAAACAATTTATTTGAAATCGTTTGAGAAATCAAACATATAGCATTGTTGGTGTTAAATGAACGTTTTCTTGATAATAATGTATTTTATTATGAACATATATTTTGTTATGAACTTATGACAGACTAGTATTGTTTTTATTTTGTTTTAACTTGGTTACTCATTGTTGTGGGTAAAATTTATTAAATCTATTATGTTTTTATGAGTATTATTGTACTTTATCATTTTCGAACCACTTTCTCTTCACAGTTCGTATCCCGCCTTGGGGCATGATATTTTTTCATGTGGGAAAGCTATCCAGCTAGCTTACAGACCTTCGACGGTCTTACTTACGTGTCTGCTTGCGATTGAAATAACGAACAAAGTGGCACCAGAAGTCTTCCTCCACAAATAAAGAAAATCGCTACATTATATTTGACCTTTAAAGTGTTGGACGGATAAAAAACTAACAAATGAATTGAAAAAAAGAATTATAATCATCATATATTTGGTTTCATATGGATTAATCTGTTTTATAAATTTCAACAATTGTTAAGACTGCAATATGATAAATAGAAAACGACCTACAGATTTAATATGGTGAAAGCTTATTTTTTGTGTAATTCATCACAAGAAAATCTATCAAAGGTTTAATTCATTGAGCAATAAAACATTTCTTCTTAGTTCACCGCAATATTTTACATTTCTTCCTTATAAAGACGGAAAATTGAATGTAGAAAAAGAACATTTAATAAGAATAAGTGAATGGATTCTAATCTAACTTTATACTGCATATTGTAAGTTTCAATTGTACAAGAGTTTTAAACCCCCGACAAAAATGTAAGTTAAAAATGGAAAAATAATAAAAAATATTAAAGTTTTATGTTATCTTTCATATCTTTATCTAATATATATAGCATTTAACACATATTCACTCATACATTTTTAGTAATGAAACACTTTTGAAATTGCAGTCTTCTAACCCTTTCATTTCAGTAAGAGTAACAATAAAATACTGTATACGAATAGTTTAAGATATAGATACAGCTAAACTATTAAGTGTAACTAGTCAATACTACTTCCATTGAAGTACTCACAAAAAGTTCAAATTTGTAGACATTTGTAACTTTACCTTTGCACAACTTGAAATAAAAAATTATTTGTACATTATTCTTTGTACGTTCGTGTTATCAGGTTACTGGAAATGAGAAAATTTCTCAATTATAAGAATTGATTACATTATAAACTTCGCTATATTCAATAATATATTGAAGATAGCTATATTACCCTCATTTTTAATGTTAATTTTCCAAAAGCTAATGGTTATTCTTACAATTTATGCAAGTTTACCAAATCACCTAGAAAGTTGTACTGTTTCAAAGGAAACATTACTATTGCTTGAATAGTTAAAATGTAAACATCCATTAGAACGGAAGTTATTGCAGGGAAATATTTATCAAAATAGACCTAACAGACAGTGAAAGCCTGCAACAAATGAATATCTATCATTAAATACACCAAACGCGTGATAGATAGATCTGAAAACCTATTTCAGATGTTTGATTTCGCAGTTGCACATTTTCAGAAATGGAGGGCATAATATCTAATGAAGAAGATTCTGGGTTAATATAAGGATTAAGTAACCAGTGTATCACATCTCATAATGCGAATGGTTTTTGTTTTGATATCTAAATGTAGCAAATGTCTGATTATATGTTTCATAACTGGTAGATATCAAGTGAACATTTAACCTTCTCAAGTTAACAATGGCAACGGTGTTGTTGCTAAATCAACATCAATATCTGTCATGAATATATATGGTACACAATATAGAAAATGAATAATTAAAATTTTTTTAACTCAGAACGTATCTTATAATTGATGATCATCACAACAATTCACAACTTATTTTAAGGTAGGGATGTGAGCCTTAAAACGATTGGATACTACTGATACACATCTATTATTTTTTTGAAGTGAAAAAGTTTGTTCCTACAACGAATTTATTAAATTGCGTTACCCATGTCTTGTTCAGGGTTTGAAATGGCCTTTTTAGTAGATTTCAAATAAAAACAAAAACTAATCAGCAAATCAGTGACAGCATTTCTGTAAAAGCTTGCCTGACTATGTACAATGATAAGACAGTTTCAGAATCCAAAGAAAACTTAACGAGTTCTCATTAATACATTTGTAATCTTTAAAAAGATATGGTTGTTACTCTGTTAAGTTATATATTACACTCATTTGCAAACCAGAAATCAAATAATATTTTGAAAAGATTGTGCTAAAGCTCATGATCACTATTTTACTTATCACTCTGCCATAAAGCTTACAGTCTGCTTGAAAATAGGTAAAAACAAACATGTTTAACAATATAGAACAAACTATTATAAGTATAGTCAGAAGCACAAAGTATAAATTATTATTATTTATGACTTTTGATAGATCAATTTCCATTTATCAACATTTCAATTAAAAAACTAAAATGAACTAAGCTCAGTAATATAAACAAAGAAATTGATATTTTAGCAAGCTTTACAAACATATACTGAACAACGACCTTGGATATATCATTATCCTCTATCATTGAAACTTTATAAAAACTCTATATTATAAATCAGATTAATGCTTTTACAGGACACATGCAATGAAATAATTGATTCTGCGAAGCATAACAAACCATTTTTTATTTCCTAATAAACATATCACTTTATCATGCCAAATGTTGAAAAAATAGATAATATTTTTCACTTTCATAAAAGCAGTTTCGGTTTATATCCGTGTATATTTTAGCAAATAGATGACCTTATTTGAAATAAACCTTTTGGCTTTCATGGGCAATCCGATGTTTTACACTAACCTATACATTTATGTGCTAACATAATTACATATTCCGTTCGTGTTTAAAAATCTAGTCGAATGCACATCTTGTTTAAGTTTTTAAAAGAACATCCTGTGATACAGCTATTTGTGACAAACTTCTAAAGTATCTTTGGACTAATTCATGTATTTAATAAAATTTATTATAACATTGTTTAAGTGTATTACTGCCTATATGTATGTGTGTTTTAACCTGAATAAAATCAATTAATCAAAGATCCTTTTTGGCTAAAGATTACGTTTTGCTATATATATTACAAAGTTGGGTACTTTTTAAGATGCTAGTATTTCTAAATTGGGTTCTGTCTCTTTCTTATTTGGTTGTAAAGTTTTATTTTGTTGCTAGTATTTCAATTTAAAATTATCATACACATAAATTATGTAATAAGCTAAAATGTCATAATATCATAAATACAAATAGTAAAACAACGTGATAATCTATATTTCATCATTGCATTGTCTATAAAACTAATTATAAACGCTTTCATTTCTTCCAAAGAATGTATATTAAGATATATATTAATTTCGTAATGACATGGTGTTCATATTTTGTTATAATTATGTTTAGACTATTTATCTTGTTCAAGAATGCCTTCGTAAAGATGATACTTATTAAAGGAGTTAATGATAAGATTTCACGGAACGGGAAAAAGTCTTATAATTGCCATATCCTAGTGAAGCTATTTACTGGCAAAGAAATGCAATTTAATTCATATAGAAAACATCCCTGTATAATTAGTTTGATGAAAGCTGTTTTTGTAATTTACCTCTACAGAATTGAATGCCGATGTGATAAAACATTATCAAAGCTCAAAGGCAAAAAATAAATATATCAACAAGTTTTACAGTATTTCTAATGCAGGGTGAAATAGGACATTGATTAAACCAATGAATAAATAAAACACTGTTTTCTATGTTTAGCTCGACAATACGAAGTATATGAAGAGCTGTCCTACTCGCCCTGGCGTCCACGTCCAGATTTCAGATTAAAATGTTGGTGCAGTAAGATATTTTTCATTATAACTTTTTATTTATTTAGGTATCAACTTCAAACTTCAAATATGATTTCCTTACCATCAACCACATCTAATGTGAAAGGTTCATAACTCTAGCACCAATATTTTCAGATTTATCTCGCTTTGACCTTAGAATTTTCCTTTACAAATTATTTTCTACTGTAACTTTTTTATTTCTTTAGGGATCAACATCATACTTCAATTATATGTTCTTTACCATCAACCACATGTTATGTGACATGGTTTATAACACTAGCAACAATTTTTTCAGATTTATCTCCACTTGAACTTAAAAAATATTTTTTTTTACTATTACTTCTTTATTTCTTTAAATTATATATAATATATATATATTTAAATATATAAAATTTTCACCCGTATGTCATATTTCCAAGAATAGATTTTGCAATTTGAATAATAGAATAGCTTCCTCACATGAAAGAATCCAAAGTCCCTGTCGGGATTCGAACCCACAGAGGTGAGGGGAATATATTAAGTAGTAACTGATTTTAGATAATGTTTCATGTAACTTAAGCAATTCGTCATGTTTACGCATTTATAAAAACAACAACAACAACAACAACACCAAAAACATTCATATAGTGCTCACATAAAAGTTCTCTTGCAAAATGTATTTGTCTTTGTTCACATTTATTGCGTAATGTCCTTTGTGCTACCTTTGAACTTCTTTGGATGAAAAAATAGGTTATTATATTATGCTTTATGCGTGCTTGCTATTAGGTTTCAGAAAATCTTATTATTTCTCAATAAGACAATTTGATGACATTATACTACAGACATTTTCATGTTCTATAACACATAAGAAAGCTGCTCCTAATTCAGTTTATTCTGGTACACAAGTACAACACACACTTACATCTATATTTTTCTAGGTGCTTTTTGTAAATGAGGCATTATAATGAGGTAGCTATAAATGGAGGGAGCTTTAAACGGGATGAAGCTATAAATGTGGGGGAGCTATACACAAGAGGAGCTTAAAAGGAAGGAGATGGAGCTATAAATTGTTGAAGTACTTATAAATGGAGGAAACTAAATATGGCAGGAACTATAAACATGACGGAGCTTAAAATTGTGGAAGCTGCAAAATAGAAACAGCTTTAAACTGAACAATATGTTCAATTTATATGAATTTGAAAGGACTGTAACAAAAATAACTAGAACAAGTACACACATTATTTGCAATCAGTCTGACGCTCGAATTGAAATTAACTCTTAATTCGATATAAATTTTGAATATATACAGATGTCTATATGCGCATGTTTACGTAAGTGATTTTGTGTTCGTCTGCAACAAGAATTTAAGACTAATTTGTCCTGCAAAAGGTTATAATGTAGGATAAAACATAACACTTTGTCTCAAAACAAAAACAATGTACAAACTGTCAACACAACATGATGGTTACACCCAACTTATATCCAATTGTGCTGCTTTAAGAACGAAAACTTAGTTTTCGTGGAAGGAGTGAATACTAAGATATGATAACAGGATTTGTTCGGAGCAATATAATAAATTACAAACGTTTTATTTTTTATTAAATGAAACTTACAAAAAACTTACGAAACTTGCAAAGTCAGTAATAGATACAAAAAGGTAAATAGTAATGGGTGGTACCTGATACAGATAAAGGACAAAAAACAACAACATTAAAACAAAAAACAAAAACAACACAAATATAAACATAACTGAGGACTAGTTTTGCAAACTCTGCTAAACAAATAAATATCATTAATATTCGCAATGATATTCAATCTAAAAGTTTCACTGGGTGAACTTTATATTCCTTTATCGTACTTATCGTACTGAATTTGTTCAATTAAGTTGTGCATATCTTGCTTTGGGTTTGAAACAGGTCATTGTTTACTTCGATGGACTTCAAATAATCAGCTAATAGTACACAAATCTGGTCAGACAGCGTTGTATTAAAGTTTGCCTAGTTTTTTTACAAGTTATTTTACATAATCAAGAGAATATTTGACTCAATAAATACATTTGTAATCTTCAAAAAGATATGGTTATTTTCAGTCAAGTTATATGATATTCATTTGAAAAACTAGAAATTTTGTCTGATAATAGCTTATGTACAAGACTAAAAGTTATATATACTACCCAGACACGAATTCTTAACAACATTGTAGAAACAAAAAATAAGTATAGTTACTAGTACAAAAACTAAATTATCTAACCAATTTCCATCTACCTATTTTTTTATCAATATTTCAATTTAAAAGATTAGATTTGGTAAAATGCGATGCTGTAAACAAACAAGTAATTAATCAACAAGCTGCACAAACACACACTGTACAAGATCTTCGAATGCTTCATTATCTTCTTTATTGATCAAAACCTCATGAAAACTCTATATTTATGATTCTGTTAAAAACAGATGTATCATTTAATAGGAGACCTGCAATGCAATGAATATTTTTGCGAAGCATAACAACACCATTTATATTTTTCTTATAGACATATCATTTTATCATGCCATGTCGTGAATATGAATCATTTATTGCACTTTAATGAAATCGGTGTCTGTCTATTTAGGATTTCATAACAACACAAAGATGATCTTGTTTTGTTTTTATTCTTGCATTTTACACTAAGGTGAACTTATCATATCATATTCAAAGTATAAACGTATTCGTTTAGTAATTAATTCTTTAGAAAACTATACTTAACATAAACAAGCCCTATAATAAGCAATAACATATAAAATTTCTTGTCAAATCATAATATAAAACAATAATGTTATAGGCAAGGAAAGAAATATACTAAAAAAATGTGTCATAAACTTTATTTATACAATATCATCTTATTATATTTATGTTAACACCATTTACCTTGATGACGAATGACATTGATTGTGAAGATGTTTAAGGCGTTTTTGATTAGATTCATGAACATATATCATTGTTTCGAACTTAATATACATAAATTTATATAGTAAGAGATGAAAATAGTAATTATATCTGTTATAAATCTTTTTATGTGAAGTAAGCTGCTTTTTTAATTACAATTGGAGTAAAAAATTCAATTTGATTCCAAAGGAAAAGGACTTTAATGATTTATTTCATGAACACTTTTTTATAGTTTATCTTCAAAGAAATAAATGTTGTCACGTAATACTTTCATGTTATTTCTCATATAACGTCGCCTAAGTGCAATAACAGAACAAGTCCTTCTTAAGTTGAAAACAGTTAATCAAATATTGCACTAAGGTGACGAAAATAGTTTATATAAATAATATCTACATTTATGGACATGTGTTTAATGTTGTCCTATTGTCCTTTGTGTTACCTTTGTACCTCTTAGAGGAGAAATAGGTTATTATATTATACTTAATTCGTGCTTGCTATTAGATTTCAGGGAATCTGATAATAGACGACCTGATTACATTATATTCTTGTTTATCTTCAATAACACATTTTATGGAATATCGAATTCAATTCACTCTATTATAAAGCACATAATTAGCGTATTTCTGAAACAACTACCAACTATATTTTTCAACGAGGGTATCAATTTTATTAAGCTATTAAAGGATTGAGTTATAAATTAAGGGAGCTATAAACGGCGGTGCTTTTAATTAAAACGACCTTTAAAGGAAGAAAACTTTGAGCGTAAGAGAGCTATAAATATAGGGAGATAAACATGAAAGAAATGGGAAGAAATTTAAACGGACGGGAGGTTAAAATGGAGGGAACTTTAAACGCGAGGGGGCTTTAAACGAAGAATGCTTTCAATGGAAGGAGCTATAAATGGAACTTTGAGATATATCAAGTAGGACAAATTTATAACCGTTTACGTCAAAATAAACTCATACGCATTATTTCTAAAAAGTTTTTATTATAAAAATAACAATAATCAAATCAAGAGAAGTTCATTTCGTTGTATATATCTTCCTTTTCATTCTTAAAAATACGAGAAATAAGCAGTAATTTTCATTGTTATACCATTTATTATCCAGACTTGGTATAAAACTCCTCATAAACCGAGTTTTTTGGCTTGCCAAGTACAGGATCAAATATTAAACAGTTTGCTTGATTGTAAACAATATTGTATGTCAATCTAAAAGTAGTAAATAAAAAACACATTCACCCACCAGAATACAAACAGAAATTGTTTCCCTTAAGGACTCGTAATAAAGTTGTTCATCTGCAAAAAACCTATAAATTTCATGTTGTAAATATATTATGCTTGTAAAGCAAAATTACCGTTTTTCAAATAACGTCCTATTTCATCATGAGAGTGATATACTTTGCTTTTTTAACCCCATTAACCTTGTTTAGTAGACATGTCTAAAAATTCGTATTTTAAGCATTAAAGGGAATATGTATATAACAATTGTACATTTATATTAAAGTGTATTTTATAGGGATACAGAACATAGTGATAATTAGTTTTAAAAATTGAGTTAAAGATTTGGGCGTTGAAATTTGTTGACAAAGAAACCATTTCAAACATGTTATGATAGTTCCGCGAGGCTTATGGGTATGTGATTCGGTTTTATTTTAGACAAGCTAGTAAATAAATAGCATTCAATAACTTACAATAAAGAGATGTGCATAAGATGTCAGCTTTTGTTTGGCATCTACTTAACTTTTACAGGGATAAAATATATTTTATAGGTTATTTTCAATATTGTTACAGATAATATAATATACTTCTGAAAATGTCAGCTTAACATTGCGAAGACTAGTTCTTCAATTGCGAATGTTTCATTAAATGTATAAAATGTATTAAAGAAATTCCACTGAGGTCAAAAGCTTAAAAACATAATATTTTAATTTCTCACATAGATCAGCACTTTTAAATAACGATATGCAAAAGATGACTAAGAAATATACTCAGAAATATATTGAAAATCGATATTTGTGCTATTGTCAGTCCAATTTATGTGAAAAGCTTTGTAATGATGTTCAAGTTTTGGGTCATTTCATTTTTATCACAATCAAAATATTAAACTGAAAAAAAGAAACAAGCAAATGATCTGAAAGTTTGCACAAAAGTTGTTGGTCTAGACCTATATAATCAATTGAACGATAATCTCGAAAGATTGTTTTCAGTCGCGTCATGTAAAAAACCCTTAATGGAGCCATTTTATGATTACTAATGCGCTAGTGGTGCATTTCCGCAAAGAACGTTCAATGAAATGGCCTTTCGTCAAAAGGGCTTTCATTTTACTTAAATGTTTTAAAATGTTGAAAACTTACCCTTTTATTGACCTATTTCTCTTTCAAACATATGGTGTTATAGTACACATCTTGATCAGCGGAAATTCACATAATTATTCTTTTTACCGATGCTCAATTTTGAGATCCATATGGATTTCACCACCCCTGTATTGACTATATGTCAGATATCAATGTCAAATGATATGAATAAATTATTTTTTTGCAAAATTGCCGGTACTGTTAGGAAATTACGATGTAAAATAATAATCCATATAATCTGTCCCTAATGAAAATAACGATAACTAGGATTTACGGTTCCTATATCATTATGGTAAAGGAACGGATGTACTTTAATTAGTAACTTATTGCTGACTTGCAAAAATGTAAATTATATTCATACAAAAATAACAAGAAATGGGTATGTAACGAGTTATTGAATTGGTTTGATTCGCATAGAATTGCACCATTGGAATTGCAGGAATCAACTCAGACAAAATATACAATGTATTTCCTTTAGAAAAAAAAATCAAGTGCATTATTTGTAGACCTATTGAACTGCATTATAGAAAGTATAGTTTTAAATTTAAAACGAGTGTCCTATTCTGTTTTTGTTCTTTAAGCTCAACTGTTTGTTTTTTAATATAGTATTTTGTAATGACATCTTAGTACTTAATTTGCACAAATGATTATTATTTATTTCGAATTCTTTACAGTGATAGATATATCTTTTTCCGTTTAAAATGTTTCTGTTATCATATTCTACTAACAGGCTAAGTTTAAAGAAATTCTATCGAACAGTTTTAATTTTGTCTGTATGTCTATATGAAAACTCCGGAAAACGTCTTTAAACCTTTATGTTGAGCACAAATACCTAATGCGTTTATGATTATTGACTATATTAACATATTTGCATTATTTTCATAAAAATTCATCATTAAGCATTTAAACCGAAAGGAGAGTTTAACCTTTTTACTCTTAAACTTTCTTGGATAGCTATGTACATTTTGATACAAAATGTAACATACTTTACTCGTGAATCAATTAAGCATTATCCTTGCGTTCTTAGAGCGTCTGAAATTATAAGTACATCTGAGATTGAAGACAAGTCAATATTTGCGTCCTTTAAAAATAAGGTGAATTTCTATGGTGTAAGTATGTTACTTTACTTACTTTAAAAGCTTTCTTTATTAGCTGTATTAAAATGTATGTACTTTAGATTTCACTTACATTTGTCTTCTTGCTGACTGTCTTAAGTTATCGCCCTTAATAACGTGATGATTAATTTCAAATAGTTTGTTTCATCATCCGAAATAATGTTTTTATTTTTGAATTTTTGAACTTTATCTTTTATCATCCTTCAAGTTAGGCGTAAAGTACAATGTATACAACATTGATTTAATCATATTTTGATCTTTTAATCTGCTTTCCTTCTGGAACGTCACGCCTTTTGTCAGGTAAAGTTTATTCACATTTGTTTTTCTTGGATTTCATTATAGCAACACATGTTTGCGTAATCAAATCTTGATTTATATGTCTGTTGTGTTTTAATATATGAATTTAAATTTAGGTAGCATATGTTCAAAGTGAATCTTTCTGGTTGCAAATCTTGAGGGATTATCATTAATCTGTTATTTTACATGAATCTTTTATTTTGGTAAAAATATCCAAAGGATGACGAATGTTATAAAATAATTTTATGAAATTTATTAACATAATATTGTCAATCTGTAATTATATAACACAAATAACATAAATAGGACAAACAAGTGGCCAAATGTAAATTTTGGAATACATGAATTCAGAAATAATCTTTTTGCTGTGTGATAAACATAGTTATAAATGGCAATTAGACGTCACACAACCAAATTAAATGTGCAATCTCAATCTATCTATTTGTTAATTTATCAATTTGTTAATTGTACAACATCCTTGCATTTTTATGCTTGTTCAATAATATTTACGTATTGCGGTCTTTATATGAGATGTAAGTGATGTTCATATCTATACAAACTGTACCCAGTTGAATATTTAAAACATTTTACTCTATTTGTATTTTGAAGCAACTAATATCATTTTAAACAATATTTAATATAGATATCAGTTTTTTTTTTGTAAAATGTGGTAAATGTACATAAGGTTGCGTTTCAATTGTTTAACTGTAATCTTTGTTGAAATTTAGTGACATATATGAAATTAGACATTATGTATGTAAAATAAAAAAGGCTTCATTTTATTCAACATGAATCTCATCTTTTATCAATATTGCTTTTTTCTTCTTGCAGGTGTTAAGACAATATGAAAATGCTTCGAAAATGCGATTCATGAGACCATTGTTGAAATAATAATATGAAATCTTATTGTTGGAACATTTATAAAGATTTGCAGAAAAAATAGAAAAATAATTATTAGCTTTTTACCACTAATCATATTTTCAAATTAAAGGGAAATTAATCTGAACAAGGTAATACACCACAAAGTGCTTCAGCTGAAAGAAAGTAGACATTTCGTAAAATCCAGGAACATTTTACAAAGCAATATTATTGCGATCGGTAAATATTCATCGGTTTGAGTACCAACGGTTCCATAAATTGATAGTGTTTTGTATCATCTAGACTTCGACATTAGGCTATTAAAACATTGTCAGCATCGTTTTTATCTGTCATTTCATTTACCATACTCATCTTAAAGCAATTACATTGGGAGTTATGTTACTGTTTTTTCCGTGTTATCCTGACATTTTCGCATTAATTTTCTCATACAAGATAATAACTCTGTTGTCATAATATGTTTATATGTGTCAAATGTCTTGTGTTCACCATTTGTTATGCATGTGTTTCGTTGCGAAGTTGGCAGTTGTTTTGTAGAGTAATAGATCCGAGAATTGTTGGTACTTAATTTGAATTAATTTGATTGAAATTTTGATTAGAAAACAGGTTACAGTCCCCATTCAGAAAAGAAGTGATTTTAAATGCTTATTTGGAATGCAAAATACTCTCAAATAATCGCATTGTGTTTTGAAATAACTACAGTTTTGAGTAGTTTTGAGTTAGAGAAAAGAGTCAGCATCTCAAGGAAGAACAATTTAAACAGATATGAACAACAAATAGATAAATGACAATAAGTTTTACCCTGTTGGACATTGTTTCAAAAGATATTGTTAAGTTTAATGTTGACGTGGATTAATCGACAAAAGTTGAAAAGAAAGTCATTAATTATTTGTCAACATTCATTTTCATAAACATCATTCTGTATATAATATTACACTATGAATTGAAATGTTTTGAAAACATTTTTTTCACCTTTATTTGTAAGACATAATACGACATCAGGAAACAGCCAGACCAAAGTGCAATACTATGCAAACATTTGCAAGAGTATTGAAGATAAGTGAATTACATGCAATTCATGGAAATCTATAAACTGTGAATCTTTGTCGGGAGTGCTTTGATCTGAGTAGAAGATTCATTCTGTTTCATATTCCGATGTTAAAATGAATTATTACTTACTAAGTTTTGATTGACATCTATATCTATTTCTATAATTATCAACTTATATAATCATACAATTTTGCATGTTAATCTGTCCTTTTTAGAGATGGAACTGTAGTAGTTCACAAAAGTTAATATCTATATTTAAAACACAATAAGATTGAAACCCAGTAAAAATAATCACTTATGTCCAACAGAGAAAAACTAAATATAATATAAAAATATAAATGGTGATTATAATGGGGAAAAAGAAGCAAGAAACATTCTTAAAGTCACTGAAAGAATGACAGCTGTTAATATATACTGGCTTCTTAGCTTTCAATCCACACATGCAAAACCATTAATTCTATCATTTATATATAATACCCTATATAAAATGGTATTTTAAAGGCGATTGAAAATATAAATGAACCCGACTTCTAAGCCACTATAAGGCATAAAAACAGTATTTAACCAAATTGAATTTTTACGATTGTCACTAAAATGGTTTCTAAGAAAGATATTTTTTACTTCTTTACTTCAATAATTCAATATTTCACTAAACATGTTCAAATTCAAGTTATATTATAAACTAGTTTGTCCTATCTTTAAGAATATTTTTCAAATATAGTATAATTTTGTGTAATTAAATAAGATTTTATAACAAATAAATATACTGTAAATATTGATTTATATATTGAATTAAGATTTTCTTTTGTATCTGCAACTCTTAATGCGAGCTTTGTATAAGAAATGGTTATTTGTTTTTCATAAATCAAGATATCTGTCTTTAATACCAGAAATTACTAAACCACGGAACTTTCTTCTAGCACGTAATTCAATGAAATCTGTAAAAACAAACCTTTAATGTGGAACGGGACATAAACAAGTATATAATTTAATAAAGGATTCTTCTATCAATAATTAGATTTACTTAACCTAATAATAAACAGGCAAAACATAATGTATAAATCTGTTACATTACGTGGAGCGAACAAACTTCTCTGAATAAATATCTCAGTCTTTTCAGATACATAACGTTCCTTAAGGAAACAAACACTAGATGCTTAATAGGAGTAGCAAATTTGCTTAAATTATGTTTTATATACAGTCCAACCCCGTTTATTCGAAGTGCCTGGGACTGAATATTTACTTCGAATAATCGATGGGTTCGAATAAGATTCAGAATATTGTGATAGAAGAAAACTACTCCACTTAGACTAATCATAGCAACAATACCTTTTACAACATACTTACTTCATGTAATCAATTGAGAAAAATAAATATTAAAGAAATGATGCGTAAAAATTCTTGTATTGACATTAGAGACATAAATACCTGCATTTTATTCTACATTATGTATCGTGTCGTTTCGCGCAAAGCCTTGATAATGGCCGTGTTGTCACTACGGTATATACACGATTAGGATACAGACTCTCATGTAGCGTTACAATTTATGTAAAAAAAGTTTAGGATGTTTCGACAAATTGACATATACGGTATGTATGAAAATACTTGCAGTCATCTTCACGCAATAATAGTAACAAAATCGGACACGGTGCATTGCTTTTCATTTTCGGTAATTAAAGTTGAGTAAAGAACAGACAAAGAGTTATTATCATGATTGTCTAAATTCACGCATGACTGTTGAAATGTTTTCACAAGTCGACCAGGCAGCGACTGGATCTGCGCCAATTAGTCTGGCTTCGAATAATAATTAGGCTGGTTTCGAATAATAGGTGTGAAATTCTTTCATAATTGTATAATCGGGACCGAAATTTAACTTCGAAAAAAAGGAAGCATTCGGATAATGCATTTCGAATGTATATTGAAAATGTCACCATGGTACATTTAATCAGATTAAATTGTCATATCACCAGATACACATGTGCACACATAACAAATACATGTAAATAAAACATTGAGTTATTAATAAAATACATAGAGCATATTAATTTATTGTTTAAATCTTTTAAGAAAACAACTAGTTCAGCGTTTGAATCAATATTCCGTTATTTTTATTATTTTAATCACCTCATTCATTTACATTTCTCTGAAGGCAAATCCTTTCAGTTAGATGAGTCTTCTGTCATAACTGACACCTCTCACGTTTTTTTATTCATATTATAATTAAATAAGAACCGACAAATATCCAGAAGGAAAATATAAGAAATCTTTAAGGAGAATTAAGAATATATAGTTTCCTTTGAATTTTCGTACATTAAATCACGATTATTATTTTTTTAAAGAAGTGTAAAACAAACAATCAAGATAATGTAGTTATGGCGACCTATTTTGAAGCTCTCCTTATAGTTTGTTGATCTTCTTAAAGCTGCTGTTTCTGCTAATTATCCTGATAGTTCTTGATCTTCAGCTGACAAAATCTCATGTTACAATTTTCATAGGACAATGCTCTGTTGCTTCTGACAAAAAATCAAGTGAAAGGGAGATTTCGATGTTATACAAACACTGACTTGTTATCCATTGAAAGATGTAAGCACCAATTTGGGGACAATACTACAAGATACACATGTCTTAGACTATTTTAAGTATAACCTAATAGCAGAAATAAATGATTAAAAAATATTTTTGAAAAAAAAAAAAAAAAAAAAACCTGTTTGAATTTTTCAATTTCAATGTATTCATCATAATAAATAAATAACTATTAAAACAGTCAGCATTTTGAATATACTTTAAAGACCTGAATATTTCTATCTTAGAAAAAAAATGTTTTTTTTTACATTTTAGACACTGACTTGTTATTCATTGAATGATGTAAGCACCAATTTTGGGGTACACATGTCCTAGACTATATGTACATAACCTAACAGAAGGAATATACGTTTTAAAACATATTTTTTGAAAAAACAAACCAGTTTAAATTTTTTAATATCAATGTATTCATCATAATAAGTAAATAACTATTAAAACAATGTTTTATCCCACAGTCAGCATTTAGAATATACTTTAAAAACCTGAATATTTCTATCTGTTTTTTTTAGATAACTCGTCGATTACGACAAGTGACCTTTAATAATGTTAAATCATAACTTATTCTCGTAGATTATATTTTTACAACTGGCATAAAGATTATAAAGGAAACCCCGAAAGAAACTTAATACGGAAATACGGAAAAATTTACCATCCCCGCCCAAGCCAAGAATCTATCTTAGCCTTAGTTATACTCATTTTATTTATATACAAATTATTAGGAACGAATGGAAAGGTAATCTCAAAAGTTTACTAAAATGGTGTTTAATTTAAGATTTCTAAATATCCACTTCATTATTATTTAAATGGAAATCTCAATGTGTCGCTTCCATGCCATTCCATGACAATCGTAGAAAAGTATTTGAAATACATTTATTAGTATTAACAGATAATTGGCTTGGTGCTCTTGTCGAAACGAACAATGTGTCAATTAACGTTCCCATTCTAATTATATAGCATTTGAACTCTTTTAGAAACAACTATAAATGTTTTATTATGATCACTCGCTATTTGTACCGTGAACTCAAGTAAATGATAAAAACATTTCTATATATTGATACTGGTTTAACTGCGTGATAAATAAGTATTATTTCGTTTCGTTCAATATCTGTAGAAATATATTCGTATATATATAATATCACATTTTAAATGCAATTATTAGCAAATCAGTTTTCAAGTGTTGATAGTCTTTTTATATTGCGTATAAAATAGCCCTTATGCTATAATCGACTTTTGCTTAGGTACAAAAATGATAACATGATTTTAATATTACATTCACACCATTTGTCGAGTTTAAAGAGAAACAATGTGTTCATACGACATAAAATTAAAATATATGTATAATCATGAATAAAATATGAAGTTCTTATTTACGAGCAAAAACATTGTGTTTGATGCTCGTACTAATTAATAAGTCATCACTAAATGAGGGAAACGAAAACAACCATTTGATAGCTTAAATGGAGCACAACATGATTGACACTTGCCATTTAAGGCTTATTTAGCAACTTTTAAAGATGTTTCTTCTCTTGAAGACATTATAATTTTGAAACAATTGCATGGACATTTCTTTTTTCACAAAGTCATATTCAACGTTATAAGGAAACTTTTTGTTTTAGGAAAATTATATGTTTACACCTCCTTCATGTTTCTATTTCGTTTAAATGCAAACCCTCCAATAATATAAAAATTAGTTGTTTTTGTTACGTACATGTTAAATAGGATTTTAATTTATTGATCATTACATCAAAGAAAAGTAATATAAAACGTTTCACTAACAAGTACATAAATTGAATTTTCCATCTTTGCACTTTTGACGATTTTTGTGAAAGATTGATAGCTTTCCAAAATTATTCGAGAAATCTAATGGGCATTGAAAGTGTAATTGATAATGGTTGCTTAGCTTATCTGCATAAACTGCAATCTAGTAACGCCTTCTTACATTATTTGTAACATCTTCACTGTCAAACATATCACAGATTTATATAAAGGATATTTATTCTAAGCATAAAGAAATTAAACGATTTTCAAAGTAACAGTGTAAAATGATTTATATTTACTTTAAACATTTTTTTCATAATTTTGAAAAAGAATGAAAAATAAATTAAACTGGTATTGAAGTTAAACTTAAATAAATATTTAGCAAAAGAGATGGTGAATATTTGTTGCATTTCTTTTTTGTGCCAATAATATAATGAAGTTTAATTATAATGAACATTTTTAAATGCTTTATGAAACATTGTCATTTATACATCTAATACATTTAATATTTGAATATCAATGAGTCAAATAAAATGACTTAAGCTTTGAGTCTCGGCACATAAATAATTCAGATTTTGCTAGATAAAATGTCCGCAATTCATCACAGATTCCCCATCCAGTTACCGCAAAACAATTTCAAGCTTGTAGGAACATAGGAAAGTCCAAACATTTTGTCTGACAGATAGGTGATTGAATACGGATTGAAATACATTTTAATATGTATGCTAATTGTTATCTATGTTGTCTTTAAATGTTTAGCCCATACACGTAAGTCAGATATCTTTGCTGAATAATCATTTCTCAGCAACAGTTACACAATGATGATTGTATTTATTTCCACAAGCAAAATAAACAATGGATATTTACTGCTTGGTGGTATGCGTAATTATTTCCTTACTTTATTGTTTCTAAATGTTTTTCTTTATCCTCGCCAGCTATAAGTAAAGTCTGTTTATTTTCTTACGAATGTAGTAAACTACATATTTGGCATACTATGTCATTCATAAGTTTGAAAAAAAAAACACGCAACACTTGAGTCACATTTACAATATTATGCAACATTATAATTATATTTTTTTTTTCACATAAAAATAAATGATTTAATACAACATAAACATTAAGTATAATACCTTCTTGTCCTAGTGCAAAAAATGGATTGATTGACTTTGAAATATATGCTTGCATCCTTTACTGAAAACCGAAAACAGTATTAAAATATTATCTATTGCAATAACTTAATTTTCTTTCTTTAAGTTTTCTTCTTAAAATGTTATGGAAGTATGTTTTTCTTGGAAAGGCTACGACACAAAAATTGATTAATTGAAAGCTTGTACAATGTCAACATTGTAAGCATTTATCTTAAATATATCGATTGATTTTTTTTATTTGTTGCTGTTGATTTAGCTGAATGATAATGAAACAATTTGCCTTTCTTACGATATAATCCTTATTATACAAACATTTTAATTAAAACAACAGTAACTTGGGGAATAAATTTTGTTTATAATATACGTTATATGCGTTCGTCTTTTACTTTTAATTATTTAATGCCGAATTAATATCCTTATACAATATACACTAAATATGAAAAATACAACTAAAAAAAACAACTTGTTAAAAGCATTATCGTTTCAGTAGCTAGATGAATCCCGTAATATTGACATTTCCACCGATGTCAACCTCCAAGTACTTTGATAAAGAACTGTAATGACCTAAACCATCTAATTGGAAATAATTTCAAAACGGCTATTTCTTTGATTATGATAGCATAAATGTATCTGAATTTTGAACCGTTTTATGCAGATCAGAAATATGAATATCTTTTCACCAAATTGGCAGCCGATAGAGGAGTAAGTAATGTCTTGCACTGTTTTCTTGTCACGACATTATAACAATAAGCGGTTTTTATATGATACCATAACACATGTTTTTATGACGCAAACATCAACATTTTTATCACGATCTATCTAATAATTATCCCAGTATTTGGAAAAGCAGATGATACCCTAGTTCTGATCTATACATGAGAAATGTTAAACAAACAATACCTTACAATTTTCTGCATTATGTTAACAATCAAATAAACATTAATAAGATTCCAATAAATTTTTTTCTTTGTTTTTTTCTCCTCCTCAGATAAAGATCTGTGTTTATCCTTCTCATTAGTCAGCATTACCTTTATGTTTATTTTGTAATATATATTCACGGCATACACCAAGTCACCTGTATAGATTTATAAATACTTAAGTTTTCGTTATGTCCAGGTATATTATAACATTATGTTTTTTATAAAAATGTGTTATTTTCATTTTGTTTGATATTCTTAAATGACATAATACTACAAAATGTTAAAAAAAAATTATTCTTTATATCATCTGGTAATGTGATCAAAATAGCAAATAATGACTACCCTTTTAAAGATCCTGTATGTTTTGTGATTGATATTTATACTGTGTGAATACGTATGTATGTAGTCAAAGCTAAATGAGGGTCCATCCGCCCTTTCGGGCACAAAATGCAGCTTGCGCTGTCGAGTACGGACCCCGGACACGTCACCAGTCATGTCCTTAAAGAGTTAATTTTGAAGAACAAAATGGTGATTTTTTACCTCCATGCAATTTCCACGGAGTATTAGCCAAAGATATGAATTTTGAGCCGAAAAGTAGGTCACTGTACGGCGGTCAATGAGAACCTAAATGTACAGTAAACCTGTGACAATAGGAAAGGTGTGAATACCACATTAGCGAAAAATTATATATGTACATTTTTATGCAAATAAAACAATTTTCAAACATCGAAGAATATGTCAAATGTGTACTGCAAATATTTGTGCACATTTTATTTTATCAATAAATTACAGACATTCATTTCTTATTGCAAAATTTGACTTAGAATTTATAGAAAATAAATTTCTAATTACCTCCCTTTATTTACATGAAATGTTAAATTGGGTAATATCTTTATAAATAATGCTTATTGGAACTTACAATATTGACAAATCTTATTTTGAGCATCATATTTATGAAATAAAACCATGAAAAATTGTGTTACAGGATCTTTAACAGAATTGTTCCCATATGTGACTTAAAAAATAAACATGTGTGCGTTTTTTAAAACTTAAAATAATATAGATAATTATGTAAAAAATTAATATGTGGCAATCCCTTTTCAGCTAAATCAACACAGACTGGCAAAAAAATCGTCCTTTATGTTTGTCTATAATACTGAATTTCATGACTGTAACACATGTTACTGCAATTAAACCAAAATGTACTTGTTGTGTGATTTATTTAACATGAAATCAAAACATTGTATGGTCGTACTGAACGACTTTTGTTTGACAACAAATGTTACATTTTATTGCGTATTATATTGCTTGTTGAATTTTGTCATAGATGTTTAAAGAAATTATTACTAACTGAAGACTTTTTTAACCTCACAATGAATATGATATGAAAATTTCAATTGTGTTTGCTGCTAATAAACATGCAATCAACCAGTATTTCGTATGTTGTACAAAGAAACGTTCCAACACATTTGTGGCTTTGTACTTTAATAAGTGTCATATTTATGTAATTAGTAAATTGGATGACCGAGTAGTTAAAACAAAAGTATTTTGTTTGTGTTAAAAGTAGCATACATATTACAACGGATACGTGTATAAAGAGCCAAGTACTAGCGAAGAGGGAAATGCATTCAAGACGACTTTTAATGATTTCTTGTCATGTTTTAAATTATGTTATTGTGTTTTCCACCATGCATGTTAACCGAACAATTTTTGTTTCTTCTGATAGTCCTGTTTCTGTTGCACTGTGTTTTAACGATATGCTAACTTATAGTCCTCTGGTCTGTGCGTTTTGCGTATTAGTTCCAGATGGGGACTATAAATAAACTTTACTTATCCAATAACGTTGTATGAGGTATAAATGCAGGAGAAAGTTTGCATTTTACACCAATGTTTATATATCTCAATAAACAATCCTTTTTCCTGTGAGGATCACATTTAAAGACGCTTTCGTATCAATAACAATGACTAAGGCAGCAATAAAACGGATGCATACTAGCACTGTGTATCATCCAGTATTTCTTTGCATCTGGAATAAACAAGTGACTAATATTATGATGTTATGAAACATTGTTGAGTACAATACTGAATTTTATTGGACGATCTTTCTGCTACGAAACCAATACCAGACTAGAGGCAATCCGGTTGTCATATTGGTATTGCAACTGTGTTCGAATCAAATATTATCAGTATTGTCCTCAGCAATATATAGTGAATCCTTTATTTAGCACAACCCCTTCTTGACATCTTGACAACAAGGACATTGATTTTTGGACCTGAAAAAAATGTAAACAAGGTCAGATAGAGTATGATATACACTAAATATAGATTATTTTGACTCTTAAAAATTAAAACAAGGCTTTATGGGATAATGTATGTATTTGGTACGGATTTCTGAATGCTGGAAAGAAATGGAAACGAAGATTTGGTCTTACAATTATTCATATTGAATCATATATTGGTAATATGAGATGTGAAATATACAATTATTATAATATTTTATTCATTGTAATTTAATCATTTCTTAGAGGTGCGAATTTTCAAAATGAACTTATTAATTTAAAAAGTCAAACATGTTTATAAAATACCCGATTCAGCTTTAAAGTCTAATGTGGCTTTTGAAATATATTATACTATATGTCCATTACTTTAAGTGTCTTTTGATTGAATATTATGTCTCTTTTACGTTAACACTTTGACAAAATAAATGGCTTTTTCAGACATCTTTATGGTCTGAATTGTCAATATACCCCTCAGGGTTTCATTCTGCATTATACAATCTTATCGTAATACAATAACATTTAAATGTGTTGCGGATTTCTTCATCTGCTATGATGAAAATGCAACAAGTATCACACTCAAAATGAATAATCTATTTTATGCAAAAAGTCAAAACAAGCTACGACCCTTGGAATGTTATTAGCATGAATAATCCTAGGACCACCAGGAATGTAAATAAGTCAACACGTTTTCATATATTTTCTCTTATACAGATCTTCTTAGAGAACAAAATAGAACTTGATGTTAACGTGGATGAAAAAGTACAAAATGGGAAGGATTACTTAATGTTGATCGTTACCTATAAATATAGTTCACAAATAGGTTTATTTATCTATTAGGAAACAATAACACAACAACAAATTCAAAAAATTGTATTTATGAGAGGACACGCGAACATTGTTTGTTGAAAAGTGTACCTCTGTAAAAAAAAATTACTTCGAACACTGTCACCAGTGTAAAAATTAACAAGATTGCCTGATAAGTTATCAAACTGTACACAGGCTTTTTGACATAGTCCTTGGTGAACATTGGTAAATAATTCAATGGTTTACTTGCATCATCAGCTTTTATTTTTTCCGAAAATTTAACTAGAATTGTTGAGATGTGAGATGAAGTGTAGAAACAGAAATCATCAAATCATGAATAATTAGAACATCATCCTTCTAATTCTGATTGGTTTATACGGTGTTGAATAATTGTGATTGTTTTCCTGTGACATTTCCTAGTGTAGGATCTTTTTTATTACTGTAGTTGCTTTATCGTTGAGTCAAACATTAACTTTAAAATTTACAGACTTTGTTGTTTCAAAAAGCTCTATCCATCCCATTGTTAAGATATTCAATGAAAACATTTCTTTCAATATTTTTCTATTCTTGAGGTAAAACATTCTCCCTAAAACGAATATTGCCACATATAATTGATAAAAAGTCTTTTACCAGATGAACACTTGTATGGTATTCTTTAATTACATTTTAGTAGATATGAAGTTCATTTGAAAAATATGTCATAAATCTGAAGAACAAACACATTAAATGTTTTATAATGAGGAAGACAAAAACAGTTGCTGAAGTATTCCTAGAAAAATGCTTACCCATACGTTAGAATATGTCTGCATAATTTGAATGAGCTACACGTAATATAAAAACACCAATATTCATGTTTAAACACATTTTGACATAAAATTGTACGCCATGAATGTAGCAAAAATTGATCATTGAAATGTATCATGATTTACTCGTGGATCAATTTAGCATTATCATTAGTTCTTTGAGCGTCTGGAATTATAATGACGTCTGAAATTGAAGACAATTCATATTTTGCATCTTAAAAAGTTGGTTTTCTATGGTGTAAGTGTGTTACTTAAAAAGCTTCCTTTATTAGTCGTATTAGAATTGATGGACTTAAAATTTTACTTAAGTTGTCTTCTTTCTGGCTGTGTTAAGTTAAAGCATAGACATACCAAATGATTCCATTCGAAAAAATTGTTAAATAATCCGAAATAATGTTTTATTTTCAATCAATGGAACAGTTTTATCTGCCTTCAAGTCAAGCGTAAAATACAATGTTTTCAATATTGATTTAATCATATTTCGACCAATTTAATCTGCTTTACTTCTGGAACGCTGCGCATTTTGTCAGGTAAAGTTTATTCACATTTGTTTTGCCTTGGATTTCATTATAGCACACATGTTTGCATAATTAAATCTTGATTTATGTATCTGTTGTATTTTTTAATCCATGAATTTAAATTAAAGTACCATATGTTCACAGTTAATCGTCTTTCTGATACAATTTACTGATTGTTTACATTGCACAATACAGTCACAGCATTTGATGAATGTTGCAAAGCTCGAGGGATAATCATTTATCAGTTCCCTTACATAGAACATAAATCTGTTCAATTGGTGAAATTTATACAATGATGATACCATGTTTTCAACTTTGTACTACCGGTTAACAAACTCTTATACAATTTAAGAATAAAATATTGTCAATCAGTAATTGCAAGACCTTAGTAACACAAATGGGACTAACAAGTGATCAAATATAAAAGTTTGGAATACATAAATTCAGAAATGATCTTTTTGTTAAATTTTATTAAACATGAATCTTATGTTGAACTTGTATTGTTTTTAATTACTTGCAGATGCTCAGACAATATGTAAATACTTCGAAAATGCGATTTTTGGAGAAACTTATTAGAATAATAAGTATGATGTAGACAATGGAAAGCATTACATATTCAATATGGTACTTGACGTCAATGTGTGAAAGTAAATATGTATATAAACCTCTTAAATACCAGACTTTTTATTTTAAATACACTTTGTATATTCATTTCCCGAATACATATACAATACAAGTCAAACATTTTTATATTCAAGAAAATGATTAGAACAGAAGACTAAGTCATATAATATTCTTCTCCTTTTCAGTGTTTTTCTAAAATGTGTCGAGTTTGGTACTACATTGTATATCAAAAATTATGAAAAATCCGAATTGTAAATTTTTTTGAAAAGCGAGACTTTTTGATACGAGCAAAAGCATTTCAAGTGACCTGCATGCACAAGAATATAACTATTTACCACTTTCATTATTTTTCCAGTATGATTAGTTTGAGTTGTTGTTAAAGATTCGAAACGGTCACATAAATATTAACATGATTTTTTTAACTATTCTATTCTTCCTTTAAAAGATACATCTGTGCTCAATAACTTTTGCTATCTTTATTCTATGGGAATATGACAATCAAGTAAGATTTAAATTGTTAATGTTCAGTATTATATAACATCGAACGGTTTATCTATTAAGGAGAGCGGTGGCCGGATAGTTAATGTAACCGCAGCTAAAGCAAGAGATTGTGGCTTCCATCCTATCCCATACCATGCCCATGTTTCCTCATGTGACATCAATACTGGTAAAACTAAAAAATGAAAGTTACAAGAACTTGTTTCACAATCAAGCATGAACAATAGGTTAAAACTGAAAAGTTTAGATAATAATTAGACGGTTATAACAATTTAAACGGGTGAAATGAAATGACATAGCGGCGACAGTAGCTGTTTATGGTGAAAGAATTGCAAGAATATTTTTAAAACCTTGTAATATGTATTGTAAAAGTGATAATTTCAAAAAACCGTTCTCACTTCATAAATCCAAATTAAAGGTAATTAATCTAAACAGAGAAATACATCATGATAAAGAGTTTCCGCTGAAAGGTAATATATATTTTATAAAATCAAGGAACATTTTACCATACAAGGTTTTTTGAGATCGGTAAATACTTCAACGGTTTAAGTACCAACAGTTACAATAATTGATATTTTTTTGTATCATTTGTTATCTGGATTTCGACATTTGGCTATTAAAGCATTGTCAGCATCGTTTCTGTCTGTCATTTCATTTACCATACTCCTCTTAAAACAATTACATTGAGAGTTATGTAACTGTTTTTCTCGTGATATCCTGACATTACCACATAAATTTTCTCATACAAGATAACAACTTAGTTGTCAGAAAATATTTCTATGTGTCAAATGTCTTGTGTTCAATATTTCTTGTACATGTGTTCTTGCAAATGTGGCAGTTTATTTTTAGAAACAATTGTTACGTGTGGTACAGATCCGAAAATCTTTTGTATTAAATCTGAATGTATTTTGATTGGAAATTTGATTAAAAAACAGGTTCTAGTCCCCATTCAGAAAAGAAGACATTTTAATTGCTTGTTTGGAATGCAAAATACTCGCAAAAATTGCATTGTGTTTTCAAATAATTACAGTTTTCAGAAGTTTTGAGTTGACGAAAAGACTCAGCATCTCAAGGAAGAACAATTTAAACAGATATGAACAACAAATAGATAATTGACAATAAGTTTTACCTTGTTGGGTATTGTTTCAAAAGACATTGTTAAGTTTAATGTTGATGTGGATTAATCGACAAAAGTTTAATAGAAAGTCATCATTTATTTGTCAACTGTTTCAAATACATCTGTATAAAATATAATTACACTATAAATTTAACTGTACTGAATTTTTTTTTCATCTTTATTAGTAAGACATAATACGACATCAGGAAAGAGCCAGACCAAACTGCAATACCATGCAAACGTTTGCAAGAGTATGGAAGATAAGTAAATTACATGCAATTCATAGAAATCTATAAACTGTGAATATTTGTAGGGTTAGATTTGATCTGAGTAGAAGATTCATTCTGTTTCATATTCTGATGTTAAAATGAATTATTACTTACTAAGTTTTGATTGACATTTCTATCTATTTCTACAATTATCAACTTATATAATCATACAATTTTGCATGTTAATCTGTCATTTTTAGAGATGGAACTGTAGTAGTTCACTCAAGTTAATATCCATATTTAAAGCACAATAAGATTGAAACCCAGTGAAAATGACCACTTATGTCCGACAGAGAGTAATATATATAATATAAAATTGTAAATGGTGATTATAATGGGGAAAAAGAAGCAAGAACCATTCTTCAGTCACGAAAGAATGGCAGATGGTATTATATACTGGCTTCTTAGCTTTCAGTCCAAACATGCAAAACCATTTATTCTATCATTTATCTATTATACCCTATATAAAATGGTATTGAAAAGGCGATTGAAAATATAAATGAACCCAACTTCTAAGCCACTATAAGGCATAAAAACAGTATTAACCAAATTAAATTTTCACGATTGTCACTAAAATGGTTTCTAAAAAAGATATTTTTTTACTTCAATAATTCACTTTTTCACTAAACATGTTCAAATTTAAAGTATATTATAAACTTGTTTGTCCTTTATTTAAGAATATCATTCAAATGTAGTATACTTTTGTGTGAATAAATAAGATTTTATACAAAAATATATATACTGTAAATATTGATTTATAGATTGAATTAAGATTTTCTTTTGTTTCTGCAACTCGCAATGCTAGCTTTGTATAATTTTATTTCATAAATCAAAATATCTGCCTTAAAACCGGAAATTACTAAACCACGGAACTTTCTTCTAGCACGTAATTCAATGAAATCTGTAAAAACAAACCTTTAATGTGGAACGGGACATAAACAAGTATATAATTTAATAAAGGATTCTTCTATCAATAATTAGATTTACTTAACAGGCAAAACATAATGTATAAATCTGTTACATTACGTGGAGCGAACAAACTTCTCTGAATAAATATCTTAGTCTTTTTAGATACATAACGTTCCTTAAGGAAACAAACACTAGATGCTTAATAGGAATAGCAAGTTTGGTTAAATTTCGACAAATTTACACATACGGTATGTATGAAAATACTTGCTGTCATCTTCACGCAATAATAGTAACAAAATCGGACACTGTGCATTGCTTTTCATTTTCGGTAATTAAAGTTGATTAAAGAACAGACAAAGAGTTATTATCATGATTGTCTAAATACACGCATGACTTTGAAATGTTTTCACAAGTCGACCGGGCAGCGAGTGGATCTGTGCCGATTAGTCTGGCTTCGAATAATAATAAGGCTGGCTTCGAATAATAGGTGTGAAATTCTTTCATAATTGTATAATCGGGACCGAAATTTAACTTCGAAAAATAGGAGGCATTCTGATAATGCATTTTGAATGTATATTGAAAATGTCACCATGGTACATTTAATCAGATTAAATTTTCATATCACCAGATACACATGTGCACACAAAACAAATACATGTAAATAAATCATTGAGTTATTAACAAAATACATGGAACACATTAATGTATTGTTTAAATCTTTTAAGAAAACAACTAGGTCAGCATGTGAATCAATATTCCGTTATTTTTATTATTTCAATCACCTCATTCATTTACATTTATCTGAAGGCAAATCCTTTCAGTTAGACGAGTCTCCAGACATAAGTGACAGCTCCCATGTATTTTTGATTCCTATTATAATTAAATAAGAACCGACAAATATCGAGAAGGAAAATATGAGAAATCTTTAAGAAGAATTAAGAATATATAGTTTTCTTTGAATTTTCGCACATTAAATCACGATTATTATTTTTTTAAAGAAGTGTAAAACAAACAATCAAGATAATGTAGTTTGGGCGACCTATTTTTAAGCTCTCCTTATAGTTTTTGACCTTCTTGAAGCTGCTGTTTCTGCTACTTATCCTGACAGTTCTTTATCTTCAGCTGACAAAATCTCATGATACAATTTTCATAAGACAATGCTCTGTTGCTTCTGACAAAAAATGAAGTGAAAGGGAGATTTCGATGTTATATTTACAAACACTGACTTGTTATCCATTGAAAGATGTAAGCACCAATTTGGGGACAATACTACAAGATACACATGTCTTTTTGACTATTTTAAGTATAACCTAATAGCAGAAATAAATGATTAAAAAATATTTTTGAAAATAAAAAAACCCAAAAAACAAACCTGTTTGAATTTTTCAATGTCAATGTATTCATCATAATAAATAAATAACTATTAAAACAGTCAGCATTTTGAATATACTTTAAAGACCTGAATATTTCTATCTTAGAAAAATTTTTTTTTTTTTTTTTAAAAATTTTAGACACTGACTTGTTATTCATTGAAAGATGTAAGCACCAATTTGGGGATACACATGTCCTAGACTATATGTACATAACCTAACAGAAGGAATAAACGTTTTAAAACATATTTTTTGAAAAACAAACCAGTTTGAATTTTTTAATATCAATGTATTCATCATAATTAGTAAATAACTATTAAAACAATGTTTTATCCAACAGTCAGCATTTAGAATATACTTTAAAAACCTGAATATTTCTATCTGTTTTTTTAGATAACTCGTTGATTACGACAAGTGACCTTTAATAATGTTAAATCATAACTTATTCTCGTAGATTATATTTTTACAACTGGCATAAAGATTATAAAGGAAACCCCGAAAGAAACTTAATACGGAAATACGGAAAAATTTACCATCCCTGCCCAAGCCAAGAATCTATCTTAGCCTTAGTTATACTCATTTTATTTATATACAAATTATTAGTAAAGAATGGAAAGGTAATCTCAAAAGTTTACTAAAATTGTATTTAATTTAAGATTTCTAAATATCCACTTCATTATTATTTAAATGGAAATCTCAATGTGTCGCTTCCATGCCATTCCATGACAATCGTAGAAAAGTAATTGAAATACATTTATTAGTATTAACAGATAATTGGCTTGATGCTCTTGTCGAAACAAACAATGTTTCAATTAACGCACCCATTATATTTATGTAGCATTTGAACTCTTTTATAAACAGCTATAAATGATGTATTATGATCACTCGCTATTTGTACCGTCGGACTCAAGTAAATGACCAGAACGTTTCATATTGATACTGGTTTAACTGCGTGATAAATAAGTATTATTTCGTTCAATATCTGTAGAAATATACTCGTATAAAGTTTATCACATTTTAAATGCAAGTATTAGCAAATCAGTTTTCAAGTGTTGATAGTCTATTGATATTGCGTTTAAAATAGTTATCATGCTATAATCGTCTTTTGCTTAGGTACAAAGATGATTAAGTGATTTCAATATTACATTCGCACCATTTGCCGAGTTAAAAGAGAAACAATTTGCCCAAACGACATGAAGTAAATAATATATGTATAATGCATAAAGTAAGAAGTTCCTATTTACAGGCGAAAACATTGTGTTTAATGCTGGTACTAATTAATAAATAATCACTAAATGAGGGAAACAAACAACCCATTTGATATCTTAAATGGAGCACAACATGATTGGCACATGACATTCAAGGCTTATTTTATCAACTTTTAAAGATGTTTGGTAACGATATTACATTTCTTTATCTTCTCTTGAAGACATGATAATTTTGAAACAATTGCATGGACATTTCTTTTTCACAAAGTCATATTGAACGTAAAAGGAAACATTTTGTGTTTGGAAAATATTTTGTGTTTGGAAAATTATATGTTTTCAGCTTCTTCATTTTTCTATTTTGTTTAATTGCAAACCTTTAAATTTACAAAAAAACGATTTGTTTTTGTTACGTTCATGTTAAATAGGATTTTAATTTATTGATCATTAAATCAAAGGAAAGTAATATAAAACAATTCACTAACAAGTACATATAGTGCAACTTGAATTTTCCATCTTTGCTTTTTTGACTATTTTTTGAAAGATTGATAGTTTCAAATATTATTGGAGGCATCTCGTGGGAATTGAAAGTGTCATTGATAATGGTTGCTTAGCTTATCTGCATAAACTGCAATCTAGTAACGCCTTCCTACATTATTTGTAACATCTTCACTGTTAAACATATGACAGATTTGTATAAAGGATATTCTAAGCGTAAACAAATTAAACGATTTTCAAAGTAACAGTGTAAAATGATTTATATTTACTTTAAACATTTTTTTCATAATTTTGAAAAAGAATGAAAAATAAATTAAACTGGTATTGAAGTTAAACTTAAATAAATATTTAGCAAAAGAGATGGTGAATATTTGTTGCATTTCTTTTTTGTGCCAATAATATAATGAAGTTTAATTATAATGAACATTTTTAAATGCTTTATGAAACATTGTCATTTATACATCTAATACATTTAATATTTGAATATCAATGAGTCAAATAAAATGACTTAAGCTTTGAGTCTCGGCACATAAATAATTCAGATTTTGCTAGATAAAATGTCCGCAATTCATCACAGATTCCCCATCCAGTTACCGCAAAACAATTTCAAGCTTGTAGGAACATAGGAAAGTCCAAACATTTTGTCTGACAGATAGGTGATTGAATACGGATTGAAATACATTTTAATATGTATGCTAATTGTTATCTATGTTGACATTTCCACCGATGTCAACCTCCAAGTACTTTGATAAAGAACTGTAATGACCTTAACCATCGAATTGGAAATAAATTCAAAACGGCTATTTCTTTGATTATGATAGCATTAATGTATCTGAATTTTGAACCGTTTTATGCAGATCAGAAATATGAATATCTTCTCACAAAATTGGCAGCCGATAGAGGAGTAAGTAATGTCTTGCATTGTTTTCTTGTCACGACATTATCACAATAAGCGGTTTTTATATGATACCATAACACATGTTTTTAGTACGCAAACATCAACATTTTTATCACGATCTTTCTAATAATTATCCCAGTATTTGGAAAAGCAGATAATACCCTAGTTCTAATATATACATGAGAGATGTTTAACAAAGAATACCTTACAATTATCTGCATTATGCATTATTAAACATTAATAAGATTCCAATATATTTTTTTCTTTGTTTATTCTCCTCCTCAGATAAAGATCTGTGTTTATCCTTCTCATAAGTCAGCATTGCCTTTATGTTTATTTTGTAATATATATTCACTGCATACACCAAGTCACCTGTATTGTTTTATGAATACTTTAGTTTTTGTAATGTCCAGGTATATTATAACATTATGTCTTTTTATAAAAATGTGTTATTTTCATTTGTTTGATATTCTAAAATGACATTATACTAAGAATTGTTAAAAAAATATTCTTTATTTCATCTGGTAATATGATCAAAATAGCAAATAATGACTACCCTTTAAACAGAATTGTTCCTCTATGTGACTTAAAAAAATAAACATCTTGTGTCCGTTTTCTAAAACTTAAAGAAATATAGATAATTATGTAAAAAATTAATATGTGACAATCCCTTTTCAGCTAAATCAACACAGACTGGCAAAAACAATCGTTCTTTATTTCTGTCTATAATACTGAATTTCATGACTGTAACACATGTTACTGCAATTAAACCAAAATGTACTTGTTGTGTGATTTATTTAACATGAAATCGAATGGTCGTACTAAACGACTTTTGTTTGACAAGAAATATTACATTTTATTGCGTCTTATATTGCTTGTGATTTTTTTCATAGATTTTTAAAGAAATTAATACTAACCTAATACTTTTTCAACCTCACAATGAATATGATATGATAATTTCAATAGTGTTTGCTGCTAATAAACATGCAATCAGACAGTATTTAATTTGTTGAACAAATAAACGTTCCAACATATTTGTGGCTTTGTAGTTTATTAAGTGTCATTTTTATGTAATTAGTTAATTGGATGATCGAGTAGTTTAAACAAAAGTATTTTGTTTGCGTTAAAAGTAGCATACATATTACAACGGATATTTGTATAAAGAGCCAAGTACTAGCAAAGAGGGAATACATTCAGTACGACTTTTTATTATTTCTTTTCATGTTTTCAATTATGTTATTGTGTTTTCCACCATGCATGTTAACCAAACAATTCCTGTTTCTGTTGCACTGTGTTTTAACAATATGCTAACTTATAGTCCTCTTGTCTGAGTGTTTGGCGTATAAATTCCAGATGGTGACTATAAATAAACTTTACTTGTCCAATAACATTGTATGAGGTAATAATGCAGGAGAAAGTTTGCATTTTATGCCAATGTTTATATATCTAAATAAACAATCCTTTATCCTGTGAGGATCACATTTAAAGACGTTTTCGTATCAATAACAATGACTAAGGTATCAATAAAACGGATGCATACTAGTACTGTTTATTATCCAGTAATTGTTTGCATCTGGAATAAACAAGTGACTAATATTATGATGTTATGAAACATGGTTGAGTACAATACTGAATTTTATTGGACGATCTTACTGCTGCGAAAGCATTACCAGACAAGAGGCAATCCGGTTGTAATATTGGTTTTGCAACTGTGTACGAATCAAATATTATCAGTATTGTCCTCAGCAATATATAATGAATTCTTTATTTAACTCGACCCCTTCTTGATAACTTGACATCAAGGACATGGATTTTTGGACCTGAAAATGAAAACAAGGTCAGATTGAGTATGATTTAAACTAAATATAGATTATTTTGACTCTTAAAAAAATTAAAACAATGCTATATGGGATATTGTTTGTATTTGCTACGGATTTCTGAATTCTGAATGCTGGAAAGAAATGAAAACAAAGATTTGGTCTGACAATTATTCATATTAAATCATAATTATATTGGATATATGAGATGTGCAATATATAATAATACTTTATTAATGTAATTTCATCATTTTTCAGAGGTGCGAAATTTCAAAATGAACTGATTTATTTAAAAAGTCTAACATGTTTATAAAATACCCGATTCAGCTTTAAAGTCTAATATGGCTTTTGAAATATATTATACTATATGTCCATTACTCTAAGTGACTTGTGACTCAATATGACGTCTGTTTTACGTCAACACTTTGACAAAATTAATGACTTTTTCAGACATCTTTATGGTCTGAAATATCAATATACCCCTCAGGGTTTCATTCTGCATTATATAAACGTATCGTAATACAATAACATTTAAATGTTTTGCGGATTTCTTTATCTGCTATGATGAAAATGCAACAAGTATCACACTCAGTTAGAATAAATATATTTTATGCTAAAAATCAAAACAAGCTACGACCGTTGGAATGTTATTAGCCTGAATAATCCTAGGACCACCAGGAATGTAAATAAGTCAACACGTTGTTTGTTGAAAAGTGTACCTCTGTAAAAAAATTAATTACTTCGAACACTGTCACCAATATAAAGATTAACGAGATTGGCTGATAAGATATTAAACTGTTCACAGGCTTTGTGACATAGTCCTTTGTGAACATTGGTAAATAATCCAATGGTTTATTTGCATCATCAGCTTTTATTTTTTCCTAAAATTTAACTAGAATTGTTGAGATGTGAGATGAAGTGTAGAAACAGAAATCACCCAATCATGAATTATCAAAACATCATCATACTAATTCTGATGGGTTTATACGGTGTTGAAAAATTATGATTGTTGACCGGTAACATTTCCTTATGTTTAATCTTTTTTATTACTGTAGTTTCTTAATCGTTGTGGCAGACATTAACTTTAAAATTTACAGACTTTGTTGTTTTAAAAAGCTCTATCAATCACATTGTTAAGATATTCAATGAAAACATTTCTTTTAATATTTTTATATTCTTGAGGTGAAACATTCCCCCTAAAGCGAATATTGCCACATATAATTGATAAAAAGTATTTTACCAGATGAACACTTGTATGGTATTCTTTAATTACATTTTAGTAGCTATGAAGTTCATTAATTTTGAAAAATATGTCATAAATCTGAAGAACTAACAAATTAAATGTTTTATAATGAGGAAAACATAAAAGTTGCTTAAGTATTCCTAGAAAGATGCTTAGCCATAAGTAAGAATTTGTCCGCATAATTTGAATGAGCTACGCATAGTATAAAAACACCCATATACATTTTGAAAAGCATATTGAGATGAAATTGTGCGTCCTGAATGTAGCAAGAATAGATCATTGAAATGTATCATGTTTTACTCGTGGATCAATTTAGCATTATCATTAGTTTTCAGAGCGTCTTGAATTATAAGAACGTCTGAAATTGAAGACAATTCATTTTTTTTGCATCTTAAACAAGTTCGTTTTCTATGGTGTAAGTGTGTCACTTAAAAGCTTCCTTCATAAGTCGTATTAGAATTGATGTACTTTACATTTTACTTGAGTTGTATTCTTGCTGGCTGTCTCTAGCTATAGCCCAGACATACGTAATGATTCCATTTAAATAATGTGTTACATCATCGGAAATATTTTTTTATTTTGAATCAATGGAATAGTTTGATCTTCCTTCAAGTCAAGCGTAAAGTACAATGTATTCAATTGATCTATTTAATCTCCGTTTCCTATCCTAACGCTTCAGTTTATTCACATTTGTCTTGAATTTTTTTATATCAAAACATGTTTGCTTAGATAATTTCGATTTATATATCTGCTGTGTTTTTTAATCTATGAATTTAAATTTAGGCCATATTCACAGCTAGTGTGACTCTTCTTTCTGATACAGTTGATTGATTGTTTACAAGTTACAGCAATTGATAAATGTTGATGGGGTTATCATTAATCAGTTCATTTCCATAAAAAAAGAAAACTGTTATATTGGTTAAAAATATCCAAAGAATGATGAATGTTTATTATGTAATAATCAAAATCTACTGAAATTTAAGAATATCATATTGTCAGTCTGTAATTTTTACGACCCAACCGACACAGATAGGACTAACAAGTGGCCAAAGGTAGATTTTGGAATACATGCATTCAGAAATTATCTTTTTTTCATGTGGTAAACATTATAATTATGAAGTGGCAGTTAAATGTTCAATCCCAATCCACTTATTTGTTCATTATACACCATCCTTGCATATCTATACAATTTGCAATAATTGTACTCAATTGAATTTAAAACATTCTAATCTTTTGTTTTTTGAAGCAAATAATATTATATGAAACAATTCTTAATATAGACAACAATCTTTTATAAATTGTAGTTAATATACTTTAGGTTGCGTTTCATTTGTTAATATCTTAGCTTTGTTGACCAGTAGTCTCATATATATGTATGAAAAAAGACAATATATATGCAAAAGTTTATTAAACATGAATCTTATTTTCCAACCGCTTATCTAATAAGGGGAGCGGTGGTCCGTTAGCTACGGTGGTCCATACGCCTCTAAATTAAGAGAATGCAAATTCAACTGCCTAATCGAGATCACAAGCATGTTTTCAAATGTTATATGATGGAACTTTTAATTAGAAAACAGGTAGTAGTTCCCGTTCAGAAAAGTAAAAAAAGCAAGTAATTATAAAGTTTTATGGTCATGTGGATAAATCGAAATCATTTATACGTCAACTGTATCAAGTACATCTATATTTTATAATATATCATATTTACTGTAACGAAAACATTTTGCACCATTTGCCATAATACGAAATCAGAAAAGACTCAGACCAGACTTCAATACCTAAAAAAAGTATTGAACTCAGACCAATTGATGAGTAAATAACATGCAATTTATGGAAATAAATTGAAATACTGATTGGACTAGAGTTATAAATATTGTACCTATTTTGATTTACCGAGTTTTGATTGACATTTTTATCTATTTTTACAACTTTTATCATTTGATCATATAATTTTGCAAGTTACCCTCTCTGTTTCGAGATGGAACTGTAGATGTTCAATCAAGTTGATAACTATATTTGAAGCACAATGAAATTGAAACCTAGTGAAAACAACCACTTATGTCCTTTGGAGAATATATATAATGTCAATAGTGATTATTATGATGAAAAAGAAGCCATATTGATACTAACAGTCATGCTTTCAGACCAAACATTTAACACCATATATTTTATCATTTATTTATTATATCCTTATGATATGGCCTTTTGATGAAAATAACAGTATTTACCAAACATGATTGTGCATAATTGTGTCACAAGAATATTTACAAAAATATCTATCTAACTAAGATTTTTTGTCTTCAATAAATCATTTTTTCACTGCACATGCTACAAGTATGTAGTTTTATTTAATTTTACCCATGAAATATGGTGCTTTATCAGTCAAATATATTTCATATTTTTTTAAAATAAATATGAAATATAAATATGAAAGTGGGCGGAGTCAAAACTCATATTTATTTTTAAGGACTTTTTTCGCCGTTTTGTTTGAAAAATCTGATAAATACTAAACAACTTTTTCTTGAATATTGTTTTGAAAACTATCTAGCATGATAGAAAATGGTCTAACTAAGAAATTTAATCCGAACATCAATATCTTTAATACAGTAATTAACGCTGTACAGACGTTTAAAGAGTTGTTTACATGACGTCACAATGTAGCGCCAAACAGCGCGTGCTTACGCATAAATTACTGCGCTCTGTACAATTGCAGTTGGTAGCAAGCAAGGGGATTCGTTACCATTCTCTTTGATAATGCAATTAAATAAAAAGGTTATTTTTTCGTTTTTTGTGAAATATGGTATATATTTTCACTGAACATCATAAAATGCAACATATTTTCACTCGCCGTACCGGCTCGTGAAAATATGTGGCATTTTATCATGTTTCGTGAAAATATATTCCATATTTCACGCAAACGAAAAAATATCCTCTTAATATTATAAAACAGTTTGTCCAATATTTATACTTTTGTACAAATAACAAAGAATATGTATTATAATTATATGTATTGTAAATATGAATTTATATATTATATTCAAATTTTCTTTTGTTTTCTGCAGCTGACAGTGCGAGCCTTATATAATAAATGGTTGTTTGTATTTTCATGAATCAAAGTATCTGCCTTTAATACCAGAAAAAACTAAACCCGGAACTTTCTTCTTACATGTTATTCAATGAAATCTGTAAATACAAAACTTTAATGCGAAACAAGTATATAATTTAATAATAAAATAATTCTTCAATCAATAATTAGATTTACTTAATCTAATAATAAGCACGCAAACCATAATGTATAAATCTGTTACATTGTGTTGAGTAGAGTGTACAAAGGAATAAAAAAAACTACTCTGAATAAATTTCTAAGATATATATGATACATAACTTTCTTAAAGTAATAAAAATAAGATGGCTTAATCGCATTACTGGTAAATTTGTTTCTTTATAAATAAAGGTCGTTAGAGTTTGATATGAAAAAGCTATTAAATTATTTTTTTACTAATAAAAATGTAACATATGTCGGGTTTAATTTTTTCTGACATTTTTACATATTGATATCCATCAATATGAATGGATATGTCCATTGAGATAAATAAGACAATTACTGTTATGTCTCATTTTTCTTAATTGTTTTTCTGTACCAAATCAAATACAAATGTAAATCTTAACTAGCAAATAAAAAACGGAAATTTCAATCATATTATTTCCCTTCATTGTGAACGATTTCAATGATAAATTGAACTGTCTTTTTTATTTTAGAATTAATTGCACAAAATGTACATACGAGTTTAATTATACTTCAATACAGGGCTTTTGGTTAAATAATCATTGTAAAATAATTATGCAACGTAGTAATTGTGAAACATAGGCTTATCTAAAAGAAACATGATTGTAATAAATGTATGAGTAAGTATTAATAGGCATTCCTAGTAATTTGCTTATAACAACATTATTTAAAAAGCAATATTTAATCCTTCATATTTAATCTTAACGCATGAATAATACACACATTTAAACATCTTACATCTATATGCTTACATATGAAAAATTAATGCATTGGCATACATGTTCCATTTTTTAGTTTTAGGCATTAGATTGTTTGGTCCATAATATTTAATTCAGACAAATTTAATTCAGTTGATAATATTTTATAATAGTTGTTAAAATTTATATTCAATTTTATGATGAACTTTATTATATTTGTAAAAATGAATTATAAGATAAACTTAAAACCAGGTTCCCCATGCCATCATCACTGAAACATACTTTTTCTATTCTCTCGCATGTTATATTGAAAGAAAGAAGAAAAAACACCTTCCAATAAATCGAATTAAATCAAATGAACAAGCCCAATTATGACTTTCTGTTTCAATACAACAATTACCGTATATGTTTGATGTTTGCTTGGAATTTATTATTTCTTTGCGACAATCCATTTTGTGAAATATCAGTAATATCTGTCCATAATCAACATAACCGTTACATTCTCTCGGTAATAAAAACTTGTCATTGTTTTCTAAAACAGAGCAAAAATAACATTTTAAGTGAAATAATAAATGTTGCTAAAAGAGTGTTACTGCATAACTATAATAATTAACATAAGAAATCTTTACTTCCGATTTTCAATTATACTTACGATTTCAAATAAAAAAACGATTCATGTGTAACATTGGTATCGCACTTTGGAGACCTTTAACTGAAAATGTCTTTTAGTTTTATGTATACCCGTAAACTGGAGTGTAGGTATTAGTTACTCTATTTACTGCACTGTCTGTATTGTTCTTTCTCTTCCCCTCTAGAAGAGAAAGAACAATTTGCGGCCCATTTGTGATAAATAGCAGATATTTGTATTACATGTTTACGAGCAAGGACACCCAATACGTCTTGTGAAGGACAACCCATTAGATCTGGAGACTGCCAGATAGCTTATGTTATTACAACCTTAGTGTCCTTGAACATGTGATCTTCTGACCCTAAAATCAATGACTGTCATCTACAGGCTAATAACTTAAAATCATTTTGAAAAAAAAAACTGTAAAAAAAATTTAATGTCGATGTATTAACTATAATAGGTAAATAATTATATGAAAAATGTTAATTCCAACAGCGAACTAGTTATGTTAGAATTTATAATATATTTCAACAACATGAATATTTTTATCTTCCTTTTGGTAAAAATGAGTTTTTTATATTGTAGATTACTCGGTTAAGTAGTCAGACCTTTAATACCATTAAATCATTCCAATTTTCTTAAATGATATATTTACAGTTGGCATGAAGATAATCATAATAATAACCAAAAGGAAGCTTCATTCGGAAACATTTCATGGCCCCCGCCCAAACCAAGAACCCTGGCCTATATCACACTCATTTTATTGGTATAAATTTTCTTATGAAGTAAAGAAAAGCTAATCTTAAAGTTAAATAAAATGGTGTTAATTTTAATTTTCTAAATATCCACAGATGTGTTCCTACTTCATCTTTATAATGGAAATCTCAATATTGTGTATAAAATAGCTTTAACGCTGTTGATTAGGTACAAAGATACTGATTCAATGACAAAAAAATTACATTCACAATAAGTCATCACTAAATGAGGGAAACAAAAACAACCAATTTGAAGGCTAAGATGAAGCGCATAAATGATCGACACATGACATTCCAGGCTTATTTTATCAACTGTAAAAGATGTTTGGTACATGTACCAATATTTTATTTCTTCCTTCTCTCTTGGAGACATTATCATTTTTAAACATTTGCATGAATGTTTCTTCTTCACAAAGCCATATTTAAAGTAATAAGGAAACATTTGTTTAGGAAAATTATATTTTTTTCAGCTTCCAAGATAAATGTTTATGAACACTATGTACACCCTTGGAATTTCATTTCATTTTCATTTTATGCTAAAACTGATTATTTAGCTTCTTTAGTTTTCTATTTCGTTTAAATTGCAAACCCTCTAATTATTAAGAGCTTTTTTTGTTTCGTACGTGTTAAATAGGATTTTGATTTACTGATGATTAAATTAAAGAAAATTGATATAAAACAATTCGCTCACGAGTACATATTGCGCCTTCAATTTTACCTCTCTGCACTGTTGACGATTTTTTAAAAAGATTTCATTCCATTTCATTTTCATCGAGGTATCTCATAGGCATTGCAAGCTTCATTGATAATGGTTACTTAGCTTATATTCATATACTGCCATCTAGTAATGCCGTCAAACAATTTGAAACATCTATACATGCTGCACTGTTAAACATTATGTTTCTTTCATTATCTGCAATGCTTCATGTCATTATATTTCTATTTCAAGAAAGATAGTGTGATGTTTAATATACATTGTTGTTTGACCTTTTTTCTGCTACAATTGTTGCATAAATAATACAGGTGCATTCAAATATCAGTGTTCAAGATTTTTAGCACCCTTACTATTTTGTTCATATTTAACAATGGTTCAACTGTGTAATTATGCATCTCCATCCTGTTACTGCAAAATAATTTCAAACTTGTAGGAGCATAAGAAAGTCCAAACATTTTGTCTGACAGATAGCTGACTAACATTACGGATTGAAAGAAATTTAACTTGATATCTATGCTAATTGTTATCTATTAAATAATCAGCTCCTATCATATTGTCTTTAAATCTTCAGCCAAGACACGTCAGTCAGATATCTTTGCTGAATAATCATTTCTCAACAACAGTAACACAACGATGATTGTAGCCATTTCCACAAACAAAATAAACAATGGATATTAACTGTTTGGTGGTATGTGTAATGATTTCTTCACTATATTGTTTCTTAATGTTGTTCTTAATTCTCGCCAGCTATTAGTAAAGTCTGTTTATTTTCTTATGAATGTAGTAGACTACATATTTGGCACATAACATTTCGTCAATAAGTTTTTTAAAAAAACGCATCAATTAGGTCATATTTACTTTTATGCAACATTGTAAATACCTTTTTAACTTTTATTTTTACATTAAACCAAACGTTTTCGTTAATCATAATAATACAACATAAACAACAAGTAAAATAACTTTTTCTACTAGTGCAGAAAAAGGATTGATTAAATTTAAGAGATATGCTTGCATCTATTTTTTTTTAAAACCAAAATCAGTATTAAACCATTATTTCTTGCAATAACTTTTGAAATTTGTCGAAATACTACTTACTACTTGTTAAATTCAATTCAAGTTTTCATCTTGAATTATGTTGAAAATATTTTGGAAAAAGGCATGTCACAAATTTTATCAATACGAAAAATTGTACTGTGTTGAAAATAGTAAACATGTATCTTGATATTATTCATTAATGTTTGATTTGTTGCTGCTGAATAATCTGAATAATTATGAAAAAATTAATGTTGATATCATCCAAATATTTGACATTTAAAAATTTGAACAGCTTTTTGTAGATAGAAAATATAGATATATTGTAACAAAGTTTAGCAGCCGACAGAGGAGAAAGTAAAGTTTTTCTTTTTTTTTTGTCACGACATTCTCACAATTAGCAGTTTTTATATGATATCATAAAACTTTTTTTTTGTGACGCAAACTTCAAATTTATTATCACTATCTCTCTAATAACTATTCCAGTATTTCGAATAATAGATGATACTCTAGTTTTTACACTATACATGTTGAACAATGTTAAACAAACAATGCCTTACATTATCTGCATTCTGTAAAGAATAAAAAAAAACATTTATAAGATTCCGGTTTATCTTTTTCATTGATTTTTTTCCTTCTCAGATTAAAATTGTTGTTTTTCTACTCATAAGTCAGCATTACCTTTATGTTTATTTTGTAATTTATATTCACGACATACATCAAGTCACCTATATTGTTTTATGAATACTTAAGCTTTTATTATGTTCAGGAATATCATGTATTCGATTTAGATGTGTTATTTTGTTCGATATACTAAAATGTCATTATTCTACGAAATGTTAAGACACATTTTTATTTCAGCTGGTACAATGATCAAAAAAGGAAATAAGGACTATACTATTAACATAATAATTACTCTAGGTGACTTAAAACATTTAAACATCTGGTGTACTTTTTCTAAAACTTAAGATAGTGAAACATTTAGGAAGTTTAATATACAAAAAATTAAATAAACGAACGAAACACAACCAAAACCAAAAAACAACTATATATATTTTTTATAAAATGTATGTGAAAAATAAAAATAAACCAATTTATATAAAACAACCAAACCATTATCATTCATTACAAACAAACAATTCACGCTAAAAGGAATAAAAAAAAGTATGTACATGTACAATGTACCTATTTAACAGAAAACTCGAATATGTAAACTAATGAATTTATCCCTTTTACATGTTTGTATTAAAGGTGCTTTAGAAAATATGTAGCATTTTGCAAATAATGTTTTTATAACTTAAATTCCCGTACATGTTATAACTCATCCTTTATCGCCTTCTATGAACACTGAATTTCATGACTGTAACACATGTTACTGCAATTGAACCACAATATACTTGTTGTGTGATATATTTAATATGAAATCAAAACTTCGTATGGTCGTACTGAACGACTTTTGTTTGACAAGAAATGTTACATTGTATTGCTTTTTCATAGCTTTTTAAAGAATTCATTACTAACTGAATACCTTTTTGACCTTACAATAAATATGATATGATAATTTCACCTCAGATGAAATGTAAAAGTTTGCTGCAAATAAAAATGCAATCAGAAAGAAGCGTTTAAAACCGTTTGTGGCTTTGTAAAAAATTAAGTGTCATATTTACGAAATTAGCTAATCGGATGATCGACTAGTTTAAACAAAAACGTTGTTTGTTCATGTTTAAAGTAGCATATATCAACGGATATATGATTTAAGTGTCATGCACATGAAAAGGGAGAAAAGCATTCAAGGAGACTTCTCTCATAAAAAATTCCCATTTTTTAGCCATTATTGAATTGTGTTTTCCACCAGGTATGCTAACGGAACAATTATTGTTACCTCTAATTCTCCTGTTTCTGTTGCACTGTGTTTAACAATATGCTAACTAACAGTCTTTAAGTCTGCGTTTCTAGCGGGTTGTTTACAGATTGGAACTATAAATACACTTAACTTGTCCAAAAACGTTTTATGAGGCAATAATGCAGCAGAAGTTTCACATTTTTGCCAATGTTTATATATCTGTATATTACAGATCCTACAATGTATATCCTTAACCTGTAAGGATCACGTTTAAATACGCAGAAAGATAACGTGTTAAGATGCAGAAGATGTTTTCGTATCAATAAAAATGACAGACTTGAGCAGCAATATAACGTATAACATACTAGCACTGTTAATCATCCAGTAATTGAACACAATTCAAGCTAAAATTATTGACAAGTCCTTCACATAAGACCTTAAAAATTATGTTTTCCACTATATACATTGAAATTACAATCATTGTTTCTTCTGACAGTTCTGTTTCTGTTGCATTTTGTTTAACAATATGCTGACTTACAGCCATTTTGTCTGTGGTTTTCGCGTATTGGTTGCAGATGGGGACTATAAATAACTTTTAGTTGTCCAATAACATTTTATGAGGCAATAATGCTGAAGAAGCTTCGCGTTTTATGCCAAATTATATATCTAAATAAACAATCCTATATCCTGTAAGGATCACGTTTAAAGACGCAGAAAATATTTTCGTACCAAGCAGCAATATAACGTATTGCATACTAGTACTGTTTATTATCCAGTAATTGGTTGCATTTGGAATAAACAAGTGACTATTATATGAGGTTATTACACATTGTTGAGTACAATACTGAATTTAATTGGACGAAAATACATATATGAAACCATTACCATACAATAGGCAATCCGGTTGTAATTTTGGTTTTGCAGCTGTGTAAGAATCAAATACTAGTAGTATCATAATGGTCCTCAGCAATGTATAATGAATTCTTTATTTCACACAGCCCCTTCTTGACAACTTGACATCAAAGACATGGACTTTTGGACCTGAAAATGAAAACAAGCTCAGACAGAGAATGATATACACTTTATTTAGATTAATTTGACTCTTAAAAATGAAAAAAAGGCTATATGAGATACGGTATGTATTTTATACGGATTTTTGGATTCTGGAAAGAAATGGAAACGAGATTTATCAGATTTAGGTGTAACAGTTATTTATATTAAATCATTTATTGGTTATATGAAATGTATGGAAGCGTCCTGGTGCCAATTCATAAAGTTCTATAAAAGATAAACTCCTACTTAGGAGATAAAAAATTTTATTAGGAGTTTATAACTCCTACCTAGGACTTTTTAACTCCTACGTAGGACTTTATAACTTCTACGTTCGACTTTATAAGTCCTATGTAGGACTTTGTAACTCCTACGTAGTACTTTATAACTCCTACGTAGGAGATAAAAAAGCCTAATTAGGACTTTATAACTCCTACGTAGGACTTTTAAACTCCTACGTAGGACTTTATTACTCGTACGTAGGATACATATCAAAGTACTGAAAGCACGTTCGACGGACATGTATGCTAGAGTATTAATTTAGATAGCGTATTAAGTAGGAAAATACATTATATGTGTCAAGTCATAATTGTGGCAAGCCGCTTAAGTAAATACCCTTAGTCTGTAGCCAGAGATGATTATGTCATTCTCTGCATCATTAAAAGATGATTCTGTATTATGTACGTTTAGTTATATTGATTATACACATGTACACAAAATGTATGGGTTAAACTTGTTCAAAGTATGATGTAATTCAAAATTGAACATATGCATGCATAATAATCCGCAAACCGTTTTCTTCTTACACTTTACGGAGCAGGAACAAAGCACTTCACTACCCCCTGCCCCTTATAAGGATTTAATATTAATTTGAAACGGCCAAAAATAGATAAATTGCTCGTTTTGTTCAGCTAGTTCGTATGGAAAAAGTAATCGTTAAAGCCTTTTAAAATTTTGATATACCGGTATTCATATTTTAAAAATGATTGTTGTCGAGTAAGTTTTACGAATAGCTGTAAAGATATTTTTCGGGATACATCGCCAATGCTTACAGACACCTCACCCAAAGACACTGTACACTCTAGAAACCTGAGACACTTTACTAAAAGGTTAAGTGTGGCGGCATGGCCGTGTGACAAGTAACCTAATGATGGCTAGCCGCATGGGTTCAAACCCCGTTAGGCGCAAGCCGTTGTTTCCTTGAGCAAGAAACTACACTCATTGCTCAGTACGTACTGGTTGGTTCCAGGAACGGATTCGAAAGTGTGTCTATAAGCTTAAAGCTTCCTATACAATCAAACTTAAATAAATTCTGTATAAACCAAAGGTGAAATGTCCTCTATATCTAAGATTTGAAATTTCGGCCCGTGGGGGGGGGGGGGGGGGGGCTAAGTGTCTTCTTTCATCGCCGATATACCGGTCCGGAACGTTGAGATTTTGCAAAGCATTCTGTATGAACTTCTTATAAAGTCATAAAGTCCTACGTAGGAGTTAAAAAGTCCTACGTAGGATTTTAAAAGTCCTACGTAGGAGTTATAAACTCCTTATTAGGCTTTTTTATCTCCTACGTAGGAGTTATAAAGTCCAATGTAGGACTTATAAACTCCTACGTAGGACTTATAGTATGAGTTACAAACTCCTAATTAGGCTTTTAATCTCCTACGTAGGAGTTTATTTTTTATAGAACATTATGAATTGGCACCAGGATGCTTCCGTAGAAATGAGAAATAAATAATAATTATTTATTCATTGTAATTTAATCATTTCAAAAAGTGCAACTTTTGAAAAGGAACAAATTTATTTATATTTAATTAAAAAGTATAACATGTCTTCTTAAATAGCCGATTCAGCTTGAACTATAATGTGGCTTTTGAGATATAATATACTATATGTCAATTACTCTAAGTGTATTCCGCCTCAATATTATGTCTCTTTTACGTTAACACATTGACAAAATAAATGGCTTTTTCAGACACCTTTATGGTCTAAAATGTCAATATGCCCCCTCAGGGTTTCACTCTGCATTATGTAAACTTATCGATATACAATATCATTAACATGTTTTGCAGATTTCTTCATCTGCTATGATGAAAATGCAACAAGTATCACACTCAGTATGAATAAATCTACTTAATGCTAAAAATGAAAACAAACTACGATCCTTGGAATGTTATTAGGCTGAATAATCCTGAGACCACCAGGAATGTAGATAAGTTTAACACGTTTTCATATACAAATGTATTTACTCTTATACAGCTACATATCTCGTTAGAGAACAAATTAGAACTGTTTGTTAACGTGGATGAAAAAGTAAAAATGTAAAGGATTACTTAATGTTGTTTGTTAACTCTGAGTATGTATCACAAATAGTTTTATTTATCTAAACAATTAAACACAAATTCAAAAAATTGTATTTGTGAGAAGACAGGCGAACATTTTTGTTGAAAAGTGTGTCTTCTTAAAAAAATTAATTACTTCGAACACTGTCACCAATGTAAAGATAAACAACATTCCCTGATAAGATATCAAACTGTACACAGGTTTTTTCCATAGTCCTTGGTGAACATTGGAAAATAATTCAATGATTTATTTGCATCATCAAGTTTACTCTGTTCCAAAGATTTAACTAGAATTGCAGAGATGCGAGATGAAGTGTAGAAACAGAAATCATCTGATCATGGATAATTTAAACATCATCATACTAATTCTGATGAATTTGTACGGTGTTGAATAATGACAACTGTTTACCCATAATTTTTTCATATTTCCTAGTGTAGTTTATTTATTATTACAGTAGTTGCTTAATCGTCAGACGTTTTCTTTGATATTATTAGATTTTGTTGTTTATGAAAGCACTATCCAATTGTTTTAGATATTCAAGGAAAACACTCCTGACAATATTTAAAAAACAACTTTGATATCAATGGATTTACCATACTTTAAGTGAGGTAGGACAATTAAAATAAGAAAGTAACAATAATCTCTCAAGTTTTAAATGTCAAAATGGTTTATCTAAGATTATTCATATGTGGTTTAAGTCAAAGATGGGTTAATGCAAATTATATTTCATTTTTGACAGACTTTCATATTACGTTATATCAAAAATGCAAATTGATTGCTTGTTGGAATCATTTAACTGAATATGTGAAAATATATTGAACTGTACAAACACCTTAATTTGACAATACCAAAAAGAAAAACATCACAGAAATGTGACCTGATAATTCAATCAGTCTTTATTAAGAAATTTTGCTTTATAAAACAGAAAGAATATGTTATCGTTATTAACGATGACATCTCGTGATGGAGATGTAATTTGATTTCCATTACACCAAATAAGATTAAGCTTGTGATTGATAATGGTAAGTTAAGAAAAAAAAAACAAAATTGACATGTCAGTAGATATAATTATATAAATATTTTGTTTTCAAATAAAAAAAAAACATTTTGTATTATCATTATGGTTAAATATATGTTAAGCATGTATATATGATTGATGACAAAACAGAATAAACAACAGATTTTATTTTTTAACATCTTCATAATACCATTTGATTTATTGTATTTCCCGCCGATTAAAATTATTTTGTTATCAAAGTTACTTTACATTTTATTTTAGAAACTGTTTATATCATACCCCAGGTTAAAGCAATACATCTTTGTTTTAAGTTTTTTTTGCAAAACAATGTTTGTTTCTGTTACAGTTGTTAGAAAGAAATATTGTTAGTTTAATATACGGCACCAAAAACGGTATAATATTTGTGATGAACCGGCTTGAGATAAAAGAACATGTATTTTCATAGTCATCCTTATGCAAATCTTTTGTAAAATCTTGCAAAGAAGAATGCCATCTTATCTTGACTTTTGCCTTGACTCCTGGTAATGGTAAGGGGTTTATTATTCATACTTTCAAAGACTGCCATATTGCAATTACGTGATTTACATTATAATCCCTCCTTAATTATAGAAAATAATAATCCCTCTTTAGTAATTGTAATACAGAGGCTTTACTAGCCTTAACATCGTATGTTTAAAACGATTGGAATGTCACTTTATTAGCAACTAATTTACAAATCATCTATATGCAATAATGCAGCGTCGTGTCAATGTTAACAGACAATATTCTTATCATAGAACATGCCATTTTGTGAAACTATTATATATTACCATATAGTCATAATTAATTTTTAGATGATATGACAAAACCCGGAACGTCACTCAAATCCGGATGGTTAAACTGCAGTGTATATATCTTTGACCTGTCTAATTTTAATAATCAGATTACAATAAGAACTTTACCACTAAATATTTATTAACAAAAGAACACATGTTAATGTTTGTGGTTAAATCTTTAGTAATTCAAATGAAAGGTTAGAGTAAGGATCAATCAATATTAATTTGAACCAGCTGTCAAGTTAATATCATTTTATTTTCTAAAACAAAATATGACATCAAAAACTGTGAAATTATATTATGTACAAATGTACACAACTTCATCTTATGTTATCATAAAAGTTACATTTGTACGCCATCTGCAAATGAAACATTCCTTACCACATATAATTGATATAATAGCCTTTTACAAGATAAAAACCAGTATGGTTTAACTTTATTACATTTAAGTAAATAAGACGCTTTTTTTGATTGTTTGATTTGACGCCTTTTCCCAAAATTATTTCAGTCATATAGGCGGGCAGTTGAAAGAAATATTTTAAATTTTAAAGGTTTAAAATTAATTTTTTTATTGGGAAAAAACAAAATTTTTTGCTTCTTAAAATTCCTAGAACGCAAAATTTCTTTTATTTTCGGGTCCTTTTGGGAATATAAGAAAGAATGTTTCTTTTAAACAACTTCTTTTTGTTATTTTTTTATTCAATCCCTTTAAGATTTGCTACTTTTTAAATTTTTTGGTTTAATTAAAGTTTAAAAATTTTTTTTCCCCTACCATACCCTTTTTAGAGGGGCCCAAAAACCCGGGCTTGGAATGATTTTGAAAAACTTGTAACACTTGATTTTAAAATTTTTCTTTAACGATCTCCCGTTGGGAATCCCCTTTAAAGGGACGCCTTATTTTTTCCCAATTTAAATTCTCCTAAAAAAATGGGGAAAGGGTTAAACAGAAGATTTTAAATGTGGTAAAAGCTTTTCTCTTTCTGAGTTGTTTCTTGATATTTCTTCAATTAATGACAGTACCTAATAGAGCATAATTCATCAATAATGTCATTACAAAATATCAACAACAGCCAGCGATGCATCGGTACAAAGGGTATATAGTATTACGTATACTCGCAAAGTCAAACAAAATCAGTATTAGTGCCAATACATGGACAACATTGCTTATTATTGAAATGAATAACCAGCATTTTTTTGAAGTTGACAAAAGGCCAATATAAAATCTATCACGCATGTATTGGACTGACATTGATATTGCATAAATTGGCGAGTGTGTGATAATAGCAGTACAAATAATGCGTCTAGTGATTATGGCGGTATACTGCATGTCCTAACCTATTGCCTCGGTATTGCAGTACCAGTATTACTTTTTTCGGACAGTAATACAGTTGAAGATTGTTTTGTGTAAAAGATTCAGTATCAGTACCAGTACTTGGAAAATGTAAACAGTAAACACTGCAGTATCAGAACCAGAAGTGCATATGTGATAACCGCACAATACCAAAACTTAAACAAAAAAAGGAACACAAGACGTTTATGCTGTGGAATTTTATTTTGACTGTTTTAAATCATTAATAATAAGTTCTTAAAATGCATATATTTTATATTTTGTTCTTTGTATTTTATAAAATATTTGATAATCAACTGCTTGTTTCAGACAAAGAATGTTTAGATTCCTTTCCTACTTGAAAGAGCGATGTTATTTGTAACAGCATGTAAAAATGAAACATAATTGACTAAGGATATTTCTTTCTTTTATCATTAATAACACAAAATAAGGCAATCAACAAAGAATTAATAGGATCATATCATAAGCATTACATAAAAGCAGCATTATATATTTTGTGTTATAATTTATGTAAATTTCTTTGACAAATTGTTCTATTCGTGATTATGTGTAACATGAACAAGACTTTGCTTATCAGGTCGAAGATCAATGTTATGAATAGATTGTACTAACTTAAAAGACAATTGCCTAAACTATAATTATATGTGAACACACAATCCTATTGTAATGAAATATGATTAAGAAGATTTACAAGCATAAACACATTAATCTAAACTGGTCAATTGATACTGACCTGGCCGACAACTTTTCATCTAAATTGATACAAATGGCTGAAGAGTTTGTTTGATATGCATGGGTGTGTAACATGATGTTTTCAAAAAATATACATTTGCAGAAATTTATTTGGCTAGAAGTACTTTTTTACGACATCAACAAAGACTGCCATATTGCAGTACTATACTTTTTTGTTTATTATTTTCAGCAAGCAAAGTAAAGTGTATAAAAGCTTAAAAATATTATTGCACAACAGATGAGGTCATTATTATTTGTTTAGGTAAAGGAATAAATCATTGAAATATAACATGTTTTACCCGTAAATCAATAAGCAATATCGTTAAGTTCGTAGAGCGTCTGAAATTATAAGGACGCCTGAAATTGAAAACAAGTGATTATTTGCATCTTAAAACCAGTTTGATTTCTATGGTATAGATTGAGTTTTGAAAGACTTCCTTAATTAGCCGACTTAGAATTGATGTACTTTAGATTTCACTTAAGTTGTATTCTTGCTTTTCTACTTTTTGAATCAATGGAACAATTTTATCTTCATTCAAGTTAAGCGTAAAGTACAATTTATTCATCATTAATTTGATCATATTTCGATATATGTAATCTGCTTTACTTCTGGAACGCTTTGCCTTTTGTCAGGTAAAGTTTATTCACATCCGTTTGTCTTGCATTTCATTATAGCAACACATGTTTGCGTAATCAAATCTTGATTTATATATCTGTTGTGTTTTTCAATCCATGAATTTTAATTTAGTTAACATATGTTCACAGTGAATCTTCTTTCTCAGACACATTCAATTGATTGTTTACATTTAAAAATACAGTTACTGCAGTTGATGACTGTTGCAAATCTTGAGGGATTATCATAAATAGCCTATACTTTATTGGTAAAAATTTCAACTGACACCAATTTTTATTACACATTATAATCTAAATCTAATACAATTTAAGACAATAATATCGTCAGACCCAACTAACACAATTAGGACTAATAAGTGGCCAGATGTAGATTTTGCAATACATGCATTCAGAAGTGATCTTTTTGTCATGTGGTAAATGTCACTATGAAATGTCAACCTTTATTGTGTTTTCTCTGTTGCAGATGTTTAGGCAATACGTAGATAATTCGATAATGCGATTTTGTGAGACCATTGTTGAAATAATTATTTAAAAGTAGGATAGAGACAATGGAAAGCATTACATATTAAATATGGTACTTGACACTCACGGATGAAAGTAAGCATTTGTATTAATCTGTTTATAGACCTCTTCAATACGAGACTTTGACAAATACATGAGGAAGAATTGCAAGCGATCTGCACGCACACGAATAGACTACTTTCTTTCTTTCCAGTTGTCCATTATCGTATCAGTTTGACTAGTTTCAGTTGTTGTTTAAGATAAGAAATGGTAATATAAATTGTTATTGTTTCCATCTATTTTATTCTTGCTTTAAAAGATACATTGCACGATTGTCACTAAAACGGTTAAAGATCCAAGGTTGTTACCACAATTAAGTGAAATTTTATATATGTATATAATTATGCTTCTAAAACAATTTTCAAACATCGAAGAATTTGTAAAATATGTACTGCAAATATTTGTACACATTATATGTAATCATAAAAATATATGCGTTCATTCTTATTGAAAAATTTGACTTAGGCTTCAATAATGTTTTTTCACATACGAGCTAGGAAAAAATTTCGATGATGAATTTAACTGTATCAGCTTTCTGTGTGAAACAAAATTAACAATATGCAGATCAGTTCAATAACACGTCAACCTAGGATTTATTATAATCATAATAATTATTGCAATAAATAGATTATTCAGAATAACAATTATAAAAATAATTTTGCAATAAACAATGTGTTTATACAGGCAGAACTATTATACTGGCATACTCGTTTCCAAACATTTTACTCTGCAAACTTTATGTTTTCTACACCATAAAATTAAATACCTTAGAGACAAATAGTTGAGTAGAAATGATGATGAATTTTATAACATTTTATTTTGCATCCTATTAAATTTTCATAATGAAATTCACCATATTTGTATACTATTATGTAGATAAATCTGAAATCAAGATTTCCCATGTCATCAATAAAGCATTCCCTTTTTGTTTATTCATGTTGACTTGAGAGAAAAGCACCTTCCCATAAATCAAATAAACAAGACCAATTATAAGCTTATTTTACAATTATACCAATTACCGTATATGTTTGATGTATTTTTGGAATTGATTAATTCTATACGATATCGATTTTTGTACAGGTGAATTTGTAAAATATCTCTCTTATCTGTCGATAATCTACATAACCGTTTGGAATTATCCATTGATTGATGATTGATGAAAGTATGTAATGGCTAGGTTAAATGGGATAATATAGCATAAGTTTACTACTAAATATTGCTTTAAAAGAGTGATTGCATGGATATAATAAATTATAACAGGAATTTTTTATACACGATTTCGAAATAACAATGCATCTAATGTTTAAGATATATTGAAAATGTCTCCATTATACATTTAATCAGATTTGATTTTCAGTTCACAACATTTGCACACATAACAAATACATGTATATAAGAACATGTGTTAGTAATATAGTACATTGAGCATATTATTTTATTGTTTAAAGCTTTTAAGAAAAACAACTAGTTCAGCGTTTGAATCAATATTCCGTTATTATTATCATTTTAATCACCTTATTCTTTTATGTTTTTCCAAAGACAAATCCTTTCAGTTAGATGAGTCTTCTGTCATAACTGACAGCTCCCTTGAATTTTGATTCCCATTATAATTAAATAAAGACCGACAAATATACAGGAGGAAAAAAAGAATATTTCAGAAGAATTAAAAATATTTACTTTTCTTAAAATTTTTAAACATTAGGAAAGAACAGTTTGTTGAACGTTTCTCAGTAGGTGCGATGATTTTTTTCTAGAAAGTATAAACAACACAGTTTTTTTGTTTGACTTGTTGGTTATGTTATACAGCGAACTTGATTCACAAATTAATGTTCACTGTTTCTTTGGATGGTTATGCAATCTACACATAAATAACAAAATGAAACGCTTAATTTAGCAAATTGGCAACAAGGACAAAGAAACTGTTCTGAGAACACACAAAATTGCCAGTTACAATTAATTGTTTAACTTAAGACTTAACATTTAACACATTATACAAACTGTTATGTAATTATCTTCTATAATAACATTTTATCAATAATTCCTCTCAAGAAGAAAAAGAAAAAAATGTAGCTAATTTGTAGGAAATTGGAGATATTTGTTTCTCATATTACACGCAAGGGCAGCCAATAGGTCTTATAAAAGACGACCCCATTAGATCTGGAGACTGCCAGACAGCTTATGTAATTAAAAGCTTAGCGTCCTTGAACATTTGAATTTAACCTTAATATCAAAATCTATAAATGCCATCTACATGCTATAAGGAAATGTCCAACCTATTTTAAGTGTCGTATGCAATTCTCATATTGAAAAGACAATATGTCACAGGTCAAAATAATCATGACCTTTGACCTTCTGGCCTCATTGTCAATATGACTCTGCAGTCATGACCATACTACCATTATTTAGTTAAGACTGGTCGACCTACATGTGCAAAGTATTATACTTCCCTTTCTTCGAATGTTGGATCTTCGAATGTTTGAGACATCTATTCTAAGTGTTTTTTTTATAATTGATAAACATGTAAACTATTTTGATTTCAGCATTCGATTTTTCTTCTGCTATGGTCTCTTCTTATGGATACTAGTATTTCACAAATGTAACTTTAGATCGTGAATTATGCTGTCGTCATTTTTTATTTTACGAATTAATTTTATACTTAATACGTGCTAATTATGTCTTTTAAAAACGTGGGCAACGAACTACCATCTAGATATTAATTGATTTCATTCTGGTTGCTGAATATTATACGATATCACCCAAAAGACAAAATGTTTACCAAATAATTTTTAACTAATCTTTCTCTAAGTAATTTCAAATTTCCATAAGATGATGTTCTGTTGCTTCTGACAAAAAAAAATCAACTGAAAGTAGAATTTCGATGTTATCTCAAATATTCAGAAAGATATAAGCACCAATTAGGGGAAATACTACTATATACACATGACCTAGACTCTATAAAGAATAATTTTATGGCAAAAATGAAAATGAACGTTTTAAAAACGTGGAATTACTTATAAGTTTAAACAGAAAATTTGCATGATACTACAATACATCAACAAACGTACCCATTATATATATGAAACACTTATATTCTTAAAAAAAACAGCTATAAATGATGTATTATGCATACTCGCTATTTGTACTGTCGGACTCAAGTAAATGATTAAAATATTTCTATTTACTGATATTGGTTTTTTTCTGCGTGATAATTAAGTGCTATTTCGTCCATTAATTGTGGAAATATATATTGTATTTGACATTTCAAATGCAATGATTAGCAAATGCATCTGTTTTCAAGTGTTGATAGTTTATCAATATTACGTATGAAATAGTTATAATGGCATAATCGTACAAAGATACTGTTTCAGTAACAAAAATGTAACATATAAACCATTACCGAGTTAAAAGAGAAACAATTTGTGCATACGGCATGAAATTATATGATGTATAACATTAGATGTTCCAATTAAAGGGCGAGTACATTGTTTTTGAGGCTGGTGCTAATTTATAAACCATCGGACTCGAAAACAACCAATTTGGTGGCTTAGATGAATCACAACCTTAGTTGCACATGACATTCAATGCTTATTTCATCAACTTTAAAGATGATTGGTAACAATAGTACATTTCTTTCACTTCTCTTTAAGACATTATAATTCTGAAACTGTTTCATGGACGTTTATTCTTCACAAAGTCATATTTTAACGTTATAAGGAAACGGGTTTTCAGGAATATTTTCTTTTCGGTTTCCAAGATGCATTTCTACGAACATTAAGTTACACCCTTTAAATCTCCTGTAATTTTATATGGCCAATTTTCCTTTTTATGCTTAAACTGATCCTTAAGGTCCTACATTTTTACTCTATTTCGTTTAAAATACAAACCCTCTAATTATAGAGAACTATTTGTTTTTTTTTTAATTAGGTGTTATATAGAATTTTATTTTATCCATCGTTTATTAAAAAAAGTGATATATCTCACTAACAAGTAAATAATGCAACTTCAATTTTCCCTATCTGCACTATTGACGATCCTTTTAAAAGATTCATAGCTTCTCCATTTCTATACGAGGCATCTCATGGGCTTTAAAAGTGTCATTGACAATGGTCTTTTAGCTTATCTTTATATAATGCCATCTATTAACTCTTTTAAACATCATTTGCCGTACTGCAGTGTTAAATATTTGCAAAAATGTAATTCTATGCATATACCTGTTATACGAATCTCGCTTAAAGTTTTTTAACCTTTATATTTGCTTCAAACATTATAATCTTAATCTGAAAAAGCTGAAATAAGTTAAATTGATATTTAAATTTTACCTAAATCAATGTCTTGTTTGTGTTTTTTTGTGTCAAGAATATATGATACAATTTAATTATATAAATTTCAAATGGCTTTTGAAACATCGTTGATTATACATATATTAAATCTTATATCTTGTAAATTCCAATGTGTCAAATTTAAGTGTCTTAAGATGTTATTTATACAGGAAAATGTACAAGGAAAATGTAGCGCAGGACAACCCGGCTGTAATGATACAATCACTGATAGAAGAGAAAGCTTTGGACAATTTGATTAATAGTAAAAGCTTTCTCTTTCATAATCTTGTTGCAAATGTAACATTAATATGATAAATGTGTACAGACGTATTGACTTATGTACCAGCAAAGTTTATATTATTCTTAAATGCCGTAAGCATATTAAAAATATATGAAAAAGATAGGAATCCCCTAAATGCGAGACAACAATGTTAAGAATGTGAAAATTGCATACTTGGTTTAAGTCTCGGTTTATAAATAATTCAGATTTTGCTAAATGAATTGTCCGCAATTTATCACAGATAAGATCATCACGCTCATTGTCATTTTCTTTTAATATTTAAGCCTTTATTGGATAAATGATAATAAAATATGAATACCAGTAGATATTTTATTGCTACATGTCAATAATACTACTTTCAGACAAACATTGTGTTTTTTAATATACATTGCTGTGTTGCGTTTTTTCGATACAATTGTTGCATAAATCATAATAATACAGTCAAGTATCAGGTTGTTTTGGAGATGTGCAGCTTCATTGTCTGGAGAAATTATGTAACGTTATTCAAGTGTTTTAACACTAGTACTATTTTGTCCATACTTCTCAATGGGGGAGCGTTAATTGAAAGATGAATGCTTCTCGTAGGAATCGTTCCAAAATGGCCGCTTCGTGAGCCACGAGGTAGTTAAAATAAATGGTTACCAATTTCTATCCGATGGGGGCCTGTCATAGTGGTAGGAGTTAGGAGATTCATGGAATGCAAGCAAAAAGTGTCTCATAAGTCAGAAATGGCTGGCCCTTTTAGTAGAGGTTACACTATAATAAACAAAACCTTTACCTTTTATTGTCTATAAACTTTCACGTATGTCAGATATATTTGCTGAATAATCATTTTTCATCAACAGTTGTAGTAATTTTCCACAAGCAAAATAAACATTAAATATTTACTTTTTGTTGGTATGCTAACTTGATTGTTTGTAAATGTTGTTCTTATTCCTTCGCAGCTATTAGTGAAGTCTGATTTTGATATTTTTTATGAATGCACTAGAATACATGTTTGTCATATGATTTTGTTTATAATTTTGATTTTAAAAAACACAACACTTTACAACTAAATGGAACATTATATATAGCTTTAACATTTTTTTTCACATAAATCAAACCTTTTGTTGAATCATATAATACAACATAACCAGTTAGAACAAAAGCTTATTATCTCAGAAAATAGGATTGCTTGAGTTTAAGGGATAGGTTTTAACCCTTTTTTTGGCTTGCAGCCATGGCTGCAAGACATTTATTTTGGAAAAGTTGTTCCGGTTAGGTGGTTTCCTGCTTACATTTGTTAGTGCATGATTGAACTGGAAACCAGCTGCAATCGTGCCAATCACAACTATTTGACCCTTTGCGCCACTCTTTGGATAAATGATAACAGCGACGTATATCCTATTGCAATCGTGACAATTCGGGCGATTCCGTCTTAGTGCGGAAACAGACGAAATAATATTACGGAAATCTAAGCTATTTTAGTTACTTCGGTAATCCCAGTATGTTTATATAAATACAATTTCTATTTTTACTTGATTCCATTTCAATTCTTTTTCAAGACGCAAAAGTTAGTTTCTTTTATAATTGGTTTTTGTCTTTATTAGTTTTATACAATAGAGAATGGTTACTGTAGTAGTATTCCGTCTCCAAAGGGCGGTCCTGCTTACCAATAGATCGTGACCGAATCACGCGGAATATTAGTGCATGATCAAGTTACATTTAGATCTACTGACAGAGTTTAAACGTCTTGGTTATGTAATCTTAAAATAGCCCATGCATATCATAATTCAACCTTACCACGTGCTGATCTCCTGTGTTGTCGGTATATCTTTGATAATAGATATTTAGGTGTAACATAGTTGATACATGCTTATATTAATTGTACCACGTAACGAAGTCTTTTAGTGCATTTACTTGTCTATATATAAAGCTGCTATATAAATGAAATTAGCAACTGTCAAAACGAATGATTCTCTCTGCGAAAAAAGTGGAAATGAAATGCGCACACTTGTTTCCCTTCAGTATGATAGATTGATCTCCACGTGAGAGCCAATGTTAGTATTTTTACGATTGATGTTTTTTTGTTTATTAGTTTTATACAATAGAGATAGATATCGAATCGTTTTGACAGAAAATATTCGTTTTTACAAAAAAAGTTTTACTGTTATTGTCAGCATTTTACCGTTCAGTTATAATCAGTTGACTGCTCCCTATTTGGTCCAAATTTGCACGCATAACACTGGTGCTCAAACAAATGGGCACAGGTGCTCGTCCAGTCTTCGGCTTACCCTACCTATCCCTTTAAAAGTGAAACTTTTCTTTTTTCGAAAAAAAAAACTAAATAAACCCTTTATGATATACAAATGCCGTAATTAAAAAAATGTGATAATGTGAAAAAAAAATAAATAAATGGACTTAAGGGATGATACTGGGACATACGTATGTCCCAGGATGATGGCACAACTGAGCAAGCCATTCCTTTTAAAAGGAAACTTTATTGTAAACTGAATTCAGTATTGTAGTATTATTTGTTGCACTACCTTTCAATTGTTTTGTCTTAAGATTCTTTTTAAATTTTCGAAAGTATTTTATCTTGCAATATTTTTTTTTGTCAAGGCATTATCACAATTAGCGAATTAGCGGTTTAATATTATACCATTAAACATGTTTTTATGACTTTAACATCAAAATTGTTATTACGACCTCTCTAATAACTATCCTAGTATTTAGAACAGTACATGATACCAATTTCTACTCAACCAATGAAACATGTTAAACAAACAATGCCTTACATTATCTGCATTCTGTAAAAAATTAAATAAACATTAATAAGATTCCAGTGTATCTTCTTCTTTGTATTTTCTTCTTTTCAGATAAAGATCTGTGTTAATCTTTCTCATTAGACAGCATTACCTTTATGTTTATTTTGTAATTACAGCATACACCAAGTCACCTGTATTGATTTATGAGTACTAAAGTTTTTGTAATGTTCAGGTATATTATTAATTATGTTAATATGTGTTATTTTCATTTTGTTTGAAAAATGCTATAATACAACACAATGTTAAAAACATATTCTTTATTTCATCTGGTAATATTGGTCTAGATTTTCATCAAATGGGGGGACATTCATCTCAAAAACTATTTCTATTCCCGTCATGTCAAAGTAATAACCTCAGTGGAGTCCTTTTAAAGAGATGAACATCAAAAAGGAGACATGAACAATATATCATCCTTTATTTCATTTTATCATACTGATTTTTTAAAGACTTTATCACATGTTACTGCAATTAAAGCACAATATAATTGTTGTGTGATTAACTTAATATGAAATCAAAACATTGTATGGTCGTACTTCACGACTTTATGTTATATGTTATTGCTTTTTATTTCGCTTGTTGATTTTTTCATAGATTTTTTAAGAATTAATTACTTACTGAATACATTTTTTTATCTTACAATGAATATGATATGATAATTTCACCTTAGTTGAAATGTAAGAGTTTGCTTCTTATCAACATACAGTCAGACAGTATATTGTACAAAGAAACGTCCGAAACCGCCTGTGGATTTGTAATTTATCAATTTTCATATTTACGTAACTAGCTAATCGGATGATGAGTAGTTTAAACAAAAAGTAGTTTATATTTAAAGAAGCTTTTCCCAACACATATTTTTACTGGAAGAAGACCATTCAAGCTAAAATTATTGTAAAGTCATTCGCATAAGACCTTTAGAATTATGTCTTCCACTATATACATAAAAATTATAATCATTGTTTCTTTTGACGGTTCTGTTTCTGTTGCATTGTGTTTAACAATATGCTAATTTACAGTCTTTTGCTCTGCGTTTCTCGCGGATTAGTTGCAGATTGAGACTATAAATAAACTTTACTTGTCCAATAACATTTTTGAGGCAATAATGCAGGAGAAGTTTTGCATTTCATACCAATGTTTATATATTAATATAAACAATCCTAGATCCTCTAAGGATCACGAGGTAAGATGCAGAAAATATTTTCGTATCATTACAATGACGTAAGCAGCAATATAACGTATAACATACAAACGCTGTTAATCATCCAGTAATTGTTTGCATCTGGAATAAACAAATGACTTATATTATGAGGTTATGAAACATTGTTGAGTACAATATTGAATTTTATTGAACGAGTACACTGCTACGAAACCATTTCCAGACAAGAGGCAAACCGGTTGTGAGCTTAGTTTTACAACTGTGTACGAATAAAATATTATCAGTATTGTTCAATGTAGTATGGAATCGTTATTTCACACAACCATTTCCTGCATTAGATATACTTATATATACTCTTTACTCTTTAAATTTAAACCAAGATATATGGGATATGATAATTTGTGTGTATTTGGTATGAATTCTTCTTTGGAAATGGAAACTGAAACAAGGCTATTTTGATAAAATTTGAATCTAATAATCATTTCTATTAAAACACCACGCGGTGCAAACACTAAAAGTTCATTTGTTATATCTCATAAGATGTGAAATAAATTATCATATTTTATCCGCTGTAATATAATCATTTCTAGGACGTAAGGATTAACTGATATAAAAAGGCTTACATATCTAATTCCAAAAGACCAGGCTCCTGGAAAGTCATTATGCTAAATAATCCTATGATCACAAGGAAATAATCAAGATGTTTACAAATATTTTTTTCTTATTCAGCAAATTATCTTGTTTTCTATGAAGTTGAAAAAGTGGAAAAAATAAATGTGACTCAATTTATGCCCGTTAACGTGAAATATGTATCACAAATCGTTTGATGTGTTTATCTAAACTATAAAACACAAATTCGGAAAATTGCATTTGTGCACGCAAACAGTTTTCTGTTATCTTAAAAATGTGTCCTCGTAAAAAATTAATTAGTTCGAACACAGTCACTAAAATAAAGGTTAACCAGATGATTCTCTGATAAAAGTTTAAACTGCACAAGGTTTTTTCCATAGTCCTTGTGAAAATTGGTATATAATTCAATGGTTTATTTGCAACATCAGGTTTAATCTATTTTGAAGATTTAGATAGAATTATGGGGTTGCCAGATGAAGTGTAGTAACAGAAATCATGCAATCATGAATAATTGAAACATCATCATACTAATTCTGATTAGTTTGTAGGGTGTTGAATAATGGTGATATTTTCCTAGTGTTGTGTATGCTTTACTTGAGTAGTTGCTTGATCGTTCTGTCAGACGTTTACTTTAAAACTACCAGACTTTGTTGTTTTTTAATGAAAACATTTCTTCAATATTTTAATACTACGTTGATATCAAATCGATTAACCATGTCATTAGTGAGGTTGGACTCGTGAAAAATGGAAGTACAATAATCTCTCAAGTTTAAAATGTCAAAGACTATTAATATGTAATTTAATTTTTGTTATAAAAGAAGGTTTAATGCAAATTAGATTTCAGTTTTGACAGACTTTTATTTTACGTTATATCAAAGAATGCAATACGACTGATTTATGAATCATGGAATCATTTCACTTATGTAAAATAATATTGAACTGTACAAACACCTAAGTAACTTGACAATACCTAAAAATCACTGAAATGTCATCCTATAATTAAATCAGGCTTAATTAAGAAATTTTGCATTATACAACAGAAAAAATATGTCATCGTGATTAACGATGAAATCTCGTGATAGAGATGTAATTTGATTTCAATTACACCAAGATTGAGCTTGTGATTGATACTGTTCTTAGAGCCAAAAGGTTAGTAAAGGACTAAACAAAATTGACATGTCAATAGATTATTATCTTTATAGAAATATTAAATTTTCGAATGAAAATTATTTTTGTCTAATTATGGTTACAAAAATATTCATTATGTTATACATGCATATATAATCGATGGCAAAACAGAATAGATTACAAATTTTATTTTTAACATTTTCATAATACAATTTGATTTGTTGCATTTCCCGCGGAAATAAAAGTATATTGTTATCAACGTTATTTTACAATAATGTTTAAAGAATTTGTTACCCCAGGTTTAAACAATCCATTTTTGTTTTTAAGTTTTGTTTTGTTAAACAATGCTTGTTACTGTAAGATCATTTAGAAATGAAGTGATAAGTTTTAATATATGGCATCAAACATGGTGCAAAATTTGTTACAAACCAATTTGAAATACAAGAATATTCACCCGGAAACATATTGTTTTATTTTCATAAATAACAAGTAAATCATTTTCAAACATCAAGAGCTTTTTTTCTCGATACAAAATAGATAGATAGATAGATTTATTTCGGCAAAGGAAGCATATACATAGTTGTCAATATAACATAGGATAAAATAATGAGCATTATTAAATACTATATCACATACGAGTAAAACTATGACATGCTCACCAAAACCAAGGATAACACAAAAAAGGGCAAAAAAGCTCTTCTTTCCATTGTGGTCCTTTGTATTGGCGGCATGACATAGAGAGGCAAACCTTAAAATAATCATGTTTAAGAATACTAATAAATCATAAAAATGTATATCACAGTCAAATCTTGAGTTAATGATACTCCTGTTTACAGCTAGGATTTAAAACACATTACTAAAATTGTAATAAGATAAATGGCAGACAATTTAAAATCCTGAGCCGAAATATGTAAAAACATGTTTAAAAAAAAAAAAATTTAAATACTGTTCATAAGATGACTTTTGATGGCAGCCTTAAAACTTTGTAACCTGTTGATCTCCGTTAACTTTACAGGTAAATCATTCCATAATTTAATACCAGAGAAAGCAAATGATTTAGAACCCTGGCCTTTGACCTTAGGTAGACAATATCCACCCTTTTGACTAAGTCTTGTACTATAATTATGAATGGAATCTTGTGAAATAAAGTGTTCAGACATGTAATCCGGAGATAGGTCATTTTTTATCTTAAAAACATGACACAACATTATCTGTTCAACTCTTTTCTGGACCGGTAACCATTTAAGGGACTAAAAGTGGGATGGGTCAATGTGGGCTCTAGAGTCCAAGTCAAGTACAAATCTCATTATTTTGTTTTGACAAGTTTGTAACTTATTTTTTAAAGACTGTGTCAAGCTATTATACCAAACAGAGCATGCGTAATCATAGTGACACTGAATAAGAGACATAACCAGAAGTTTCTTGGTATGCTGAGTAAGAAACTCTTTCTTGCGGTAAAGAGAGTTGGCCTTCTTAAGAACAGACTCGGCCATGGCGCAAAATGACAGATTTTGGTCTATAGTAATCCCAAGATACTTGATAGATGAAGTTGATTCAATGGATGTACCAGAACAGGTTATATGCAGGTTAGATTGTGACCTAAGTTTTTGCCTGGACCTCAACCTTATGCAATTCTGTTGTCAAATCATGCAGTGAATGATACCATATTACCTTGACTCCATCCTTGACACCTGGTAATTTTAAGAGATTGATTATTCATACTTTCAAAGATTTTTCCATATTGCAATTACGTGATTTACATAATAATCCCCCCTAATTATAGACCATAATAATCCCTTTCCAATTATAATAATACAGGGTCTTAACTAGCCTTAACATGGTATGTTTCAAACGATTTGAATGACACTTTATTAGCAACTAATTACCCAATCATAAAAATGCAATCATGCAGGCTTTGCGGCATTGTTAATGGACACTATTCTTATTATAGTACATGTCATTCTATGACACTGTTATATATTACCATATAGTCATAATTATACTGTAAGAATGGTTATCTTGTAAAATAGTTCGTTTTTATCCGATGTTAAAAATATCATATTGGACTTACAGAAAGTAGCTGTAATTTCGAAATATATTTTGAAACCTTAACTCGGCACGAATGTAATCATCTGATATCTTTTTACAAGTGGTGAGATCATTCAAAGGCAGTGGTAGCAAAATTGATAAATAAAATCACAGAATTGCTTTAAAGCTGTTCACTAGAGACGATGAAACATGATATTATTTTTTACAACTCTTGACAGGCTTATTCGGCATCAAGTATTATATATATATGTATGTTTTATATATTCATCTGATGCTGTAGAGATGTACACGTGGTTGTCTTAAATAAACTTAGAAACTTGTATTGTATAGTCATTGTTCAGATTAAAATGAACATTTTAAACAAATAAAATAGAGAAAAAAAGAATCCCTAAAAAAGTCCAACACAACAAAAATGAAAATGTTGCAGGCTCGGTTTGATTGAGCCTTTTCAAAACCATTTTAATCTTTTCTGTCGAAAGATCGGTACATAGTATATAACAATACCAGGCACGTCACTAAAACCTAGATGGACAAACAGCAATATTAAAACAAGGTGTCAGCAAGGACAGTAAAATTATGTTACGAACACACCTTCATCTAATGTTATCATAAAAGATACATTTGTACGTCATCCGTTATTGAAACATTCCCCTCAAAACTTATATTGCCACATATAATTAATAAAAAGCCTTTTACAAGCTAAATACTAGTATGGTATAACTTAATCACATTTAAGTAAATATGAAGTACAGTTGAAAGATATACTGTGCCCCTCTTAGCTCACGGTACTTAACGCTTTGAAGTAAGAAATGAATCAACAAATGAAACTCTTGGTACAAAAATTGTCATAAGCTGTAACATATTGGTATTTTCTGCTGTATGACACAAGGAAACAACAATATATTTAGTCAAAATCAGTTTTAATGAGCCAGACGTAGACCATATGTCGGCCGTTTTGAAAACATTATGTCACCATTTAAATCGCGTCAATGGTGATTTATTCAGTTTTTTCATATTTCAGTTAAAATTTCTACATTTTATTTATATTAAAAGTATCTTTACATTGTAACTCAATTTTTTTTTCAACAAACAAAAACATTTAGAAAATGATGATTGTTTCTTTCAGACGTATGCACAAATTTAACGGACTATTGTTGCTTTTTGCAGACGTTTGTAAAATGTTGTTCTGTTTCACGTAAAAACCTATAGATTTAAAATAGTTTGCACAAAAACATTGTTGTTTAGGTGCTTGAATAAAATACGTCAATTCTGACCAATTTAATGTTGGTCACATGAAAATATGTCATTACCGTGAAATAAGTGATGACGCGGAATCAGTGATGTTAAGTATATATCATTAATCAGAAAACAAAAATAATGTTTAAGTTATGATGGGAAAAACAAAAATGTTGCTTCACTATTCCCTAGAAAGATGTTTACCTATAAAATAAGAATATTTCTGCATAATTTGAATGAGCTACACTTCACAATTATAACAACGTTCATATACATGTTTAAATGCATATTGACATGAAATTATTGGTCCTTAACGTTGTTCAATACAGCAAAATTGAAAATGTTGAAAGATGTGAATGATTGTAAAGTTATACACTAAACCAATCTGCCACACTTCATAACACTGATATCAAAAGAATTAAACATACTGATGTGAAAATAGTTAAATTTAGAATGAAGGAACAAAGGTCAGCAATTTCATGAGTACCTCCTTTTAAAGATAAGTAAAATATTTTCAATTAAACAACGACACCTGTTGATTGATTTTTTCAATGCACAATTCTGTGCTACTTATTAATCGTTTAATAAAAGTTTATAAAGTGTTTCCTTACATTATAGTCTTAAAGACAAGACCGAACCATGGCGTTGGATAAATCACTAGAGTTTAATGATCTTAAAGATATGTGTAAGATTACTTTATAAGACGCCTTATAATTCAAATATACTCTTAAATCAAATAAGAATTGGTAAACAGAAGAGTTAATGTGCTAAAAGCTTTTCTCTTCCTTAGTTGTAACTTGATATTTCCTCAATTAATGACAGTGCCTCATGGTGCCTAATTCATCAATATATAATGTGCAGGAATAGCAAGAGTTATGGACAAACAAACAAAATAACGAACATTCTTAATATCACAATATGCAATATTCCCGTACTGATATTGATATTGCATAACTTGGCGAGTATGTGATATTACCAGTATACAATATGCGTATTTTGATAATGGCAGTTTACTTAATTATTTCCTCGGTACTGCAGTACCAGTATTTTTTCGGACAGAAATGCAGTACCAGTGGAACAAAATTGTGTGTAAAATTTCAGTATCAGTACCAGTACTTGGACAATGAGTGCAGTAAATTCCGCAGTACCAATACCAGTAATGCATAATTATGTAATAACGGCATCATACCAATACGTAAACAAAAAGCGGGAAACAAGAGGTTTCTGCGGTGCAATTGTATTTCGACTTGTACTGTGTTTTTTTTAAAACATTTCTTCATAACTGTTCCAGTTTATCCAAAAGTACATCAATAAATACTTAAAATGCATATATTTTTATAGCTTTATTATTTTTTTCTGATTAATGTTATATGCAAAATTAAAATCAACTGCTTGTTTCATACCAAGAATTTTAGATTTCCTTCTTACTGGAAAGAGAGATGTTACATGTATCAGCATGTAGAAATAAAGCATAATTGATTTAAGATATTTTTTCTTATTAATAATAACACAGAGAACTAGGCAATCAACAAAGAAATACTTAGATCATACCAAGTCTTTAACGTACTAGCAATTTTTCAAATGTTATAATGGGGGTAGAGTAATTTTATTCCATTCGTGATTATGTGTTACATGAACAAGATCTTGCTTATCATGTCTAAGATCAATGTTATGAATAAATTATATTTGCTTAAAGACATCATTGCCTTAACTGTAATTTTATGTGAACACATAATCCTACTGAAATGAAAAATGATTAAGTAGATTTACAAGCTTTAACACGATAATCTAAACTTGTCAATTGATACGACCTGGCCGCCGACAACTTGCCATCAAATTTTATACGACTGACATAAAACTTTGTTTGATATGCATAGATGTAAACAAACAACAACAAAAAACAGCACATTGGCAGAAATTTCAATACATTTTTATGACATTAATAAACAATCAATTTGAATATTTCAGTTCTGTAATATTTTGTTTAATATTTTTCAGCAAGCAAAGTAAAATAAACGAGTATATTAAGAGCTTCATTTTTTTGTATTGTATAATAAATGATGTCATTAGTTTTTTAGGGCTCCTGCAGCTTTAACAAATAAAGCAGAATAAAAGATTTCTTGGACATGAGTTCATTAATAATGAGTATCGTTACTACTTGATTGGTTTCAAGTGAAACTGGAGTGCTAACTATTCAACAATCTTCATACATTCGTGATTAGAAGTACAAAGGAAACTGATCTTTCCAAGACACCATAAAGCAAAGCTTCACATCTTTATTTAACCGACAAAGTGTTTGCAAAACATTCATTGTAAACAGTATGCTTACATTAAATCAATAGAGGTTTCATTATACTTCCAGCATGAAAATAAAGTACAAATTGTGTAACACATGCATATTATAACAAATATACTTTGATACCAGAATAAGTCTAACAGAATTTAGCAAAATAATGTAATTGCATAAACATGTTGTGTGCTATAAGCTACGAGCGTATTTAACAGAGCCTGCGTAACAATACAATATAAATACCACATTTCCTACACAATTTTTATGGGTTTACCATGCATGCACTACCATTTAAATAATTGATTTTATTAAATAAACAAAAATATATGATACAGAAAGTTTAAAATAAAAATAATAGAATTGGTTCAAATATCTTTTATATAAAGACAGTCTTATTTGAATAATTTCCCATTATAGATGATACGCATCTCATATCTTTTGACAGCAAACATCAGGCATGTATGTTTATCATTTTTCTTTTGTGATAGTAAATATCTCACTACAGGAATCTTCTGGAAATTTGTTTTAACAAAGCGTTATGCATCATGTAACGATGTACTCGTACATGAACAAAATAAGTGGTGAAAGTTTTGGTGTTAAGCTAAAATACAGTGCAGGATTACAGAGGAACACAGACTCTCCCTTAAAACTGATGAAATTCATATTCTTTTATCTACATATTTTCAAAAAGTGTTTAAACCTATTTGATTGATAACTTTAAAAATTTGCGATTTAATTTGTTGTGGTCAAATATGTAAAGAGTCGATTGTTCCAACCAAATAACAAAATGTAAAACAAAAGTAAAGTTCCTATTCTGATATAAAATCTCTTAGAAAATAATCTAGTCCTTCATTTAAATTCTGTTTCGCTCTTTCCAAGATATAAAATAAATATAAAATTAAGTTTCTGATAGGTGACTAACGTTGCTTTTCAATGATTGAAGAATAATTTTACTGGGATATTTAGTATATGTTTTTATAACAGTTACTCGTAAATAAACTGAAACTAGGATGCACATTTCATATTTCATTGCATCACAAAGTAAATAGCCTTTCTGCTTTCATCTTGCGTTCTAACATATATTGCACAATGCTCCTGCTTGATCAATAAAATGTAATGCCTTGCGTTTTATGCACATCTTTATATTTTTTTTCGAATATTTTTTACTGCAGCATCGGCATTTGTTAAAGCAATAAACTCTTATTTTCTATATTTTATGTCTTTTATCCCTCGTGAAATTTCACATTAATAACATATGTTGCTGTCATTTATTTTTAAATGCATTAATTTTATCTGTTCACATCGCCGCAGTTGCACATCTACACATATTAATTTATGTTGATGATATATGTTTTCTGTTGATCAAGTCGTCTTAATTAATGAAAATGAAATGTGATCACGCCATTCATTGAAATATAGTGCTTTTTTGCCCATGAATTGTTATAAGAATCCAGTAATGTTGTTTACTTGAGCTATGAAATCCACCTTTGTATAAAGATAACAATTGAACAATTTGGGAAAGTTACGTTTTAGGTACTATTTCATTTACTTGACTTTAAACTTCAAGAAAATGCATGGAAAAGCCAAATGAACAAACATATAAATACAATGCCGAATTCTATTGGACGAATACACAGCTAACAAAACTATATTGGGTGAGGTACCAGCCAAAAAGGACTTTCAACTGTGTAAGAGTTCAATATAATCAGTATTGTTCTCAACATGTTTCATTACTTTATTACAAAAATGAGATGTGATATGGATTTTTGAACTCCAGCAAGCAAACTTGAAATGATATACTTACTTCAAAGTTATAAGCAGTATACATTTTATAAAATTATGATATATCTTCAAATAATTGCACGATCGTTTCATTTTTCTATATGGCATGGCTATAACAAGAATCATCATAATATGATGATTTTTTATAGACATGCCATATGGAAAAATATAGAAATATTTATACATATAACATAATAATCTATAACTGATTTGTTGTATAACTCAGATGAAAAAGGACACATTTTTTCATTATCCATTAAACCAACTCGATATAAGGTAAAATACCGTTGGTAATAAGATTGACTTATGTTATGTCAATAGTAATCATCTATTTTCATTATAAATTGCAGCACAACACATATATGTTTGTATATAATACATAAACCAAAGTATCGATCATTATATAGACGTTATCATTTTGCTTATTTAATTTCGCAAGTTGCACTGCCCCACACAGACAAACTCATAAAAACCTAGTCTGTAACTTTCAAGTTATTGTTTTTTTAATTCAATACTCTTAATCTGCGATATCAAACTCAGTTGTTTTCTTTATAAATTGTATCAAATTCTACATAAAATAATTTAATGATCTTCAAAATCTTAAATAAAAATAAAAAGTAGATAGCATTGAGATGCGTAACGGTTTCTTTGGCAAATAGTAATTGTTTTGATGTGAAATTGCACCTCTGAAATTGTGACTGTATATCAATACTGACGATTGTTGAAAGAAGGTCGACACGTCTGTACTTTTATACTCATACATACGAAGATTGATTTTAAAGCACATTTTATGCTAACATTAAAAGCGCCTTTCTTTATGTAATACACTAACCCACACACAGAACAGTAGAGAAATTTGTTTGTATATGAAAAAGGGGAGACTATTGCCCATTGACTTTGAGAATGTCTTCCTATTGAAACAAGAACAGTGTGTAGTGTAATCCTAGTATAGAATAAAGACATTGATCACATAAACCGCGGCGCAGGAGTGTAATAAAGCTATTTAATAAAAACAATATCACACTAGACGATATTACACTAGTTTAATAACACTTTGACATGACGTCATTTGCGCTATTAACATAGCGTTACAGCGCACTAATGTTAGCGTTACACTTTAGGTGCGTCATATAAAAATGACATGACACTTGTTAAAAGGTTACCGTTCATATTTTATATATGTGATAAATAGAATATTATATTCGTGTAGATTCAATACTAAATTTATTGAACTCGTTGAATAAAACAATATTATGCTCGCTAGAGGCTCGCATAATATGGTTTGTTTCAACCCGTTCAATTAATTAAAGTGACATTATGTCCATCCAAGGGTATAAAGTGATTGAACGGGTGAAGATCAAAATAAGTTTTCATTTTGCCATAATTCTTTTTAATTTAATAATTAAGTTCACATAAACAATAAATAACGAACAGATCCAAACAAAATTTCCGTAAATATCCGTAAGCATTTATCTGTAACGCCAAGTTTATAAAAAGAGTGGGGCAGTCTTTTTAAATTTTGGGCAGATTTATAATTTTATCAAAAACATTTTCCAAAATCAATTGATGGTCAAACACCATTTTGATAGTCAATCTTTTGAAATATAAAGTCAATTCAGCTCAACTTGACTATGAAATTATGAGCATAATGTCACTTTAAGTATTAAACTTACACTTATTCAATATCCTCTATATTTATATTTATAAATAAATGTTACAAGAATAAAACAATGTTTTGTAGACAATATTTTATTTTCTTTTGCCAATACTTGTAGGTTAAGTATTAATGTAAAAAACTTAGATTGCAATTACTGTTTCATTAAAAGTAATTGTTTGACTGGGCATTATGGACCAGTGTTCCTTAAACATTGCTTTCTCTCTTGTTGGTCTAAGTCACATGGTTCATGTCTTTGTAAAATTGACAAAAACGTCATTATCACAATACAATCGTTGCTCGTGATATTACTATTAGGTTTATTCTTTATTTACTTATGCTGTATTTACTTTAATGTCTCTTTATTTTGATGCTCCTATCGTCCTCTAACCAAATATCTAAAATATATCTCTACCGTCTTAAGCAACACGTAGGTAACACATGTGTAGGTCAAAAAATCTATTTTGATGAAAGATTAGTAAATAACATGTAGACTTTATATGGAATAATCCAAGTACTCTTATGCAATATATACGTTTTATCTTTAACATCTCGAAATGTTACAATCAATCAGTCTTTGGTTTTATACAACAAAAAAAATATGTTATCGTGATTAACGATGAAAGTTCGTGATAGAGATGTAATTTTATTTATGTTACTCCAAATAAGATTAAGCTTGTGAATGATAATGTTCATAGAGCACAAAGGTTAGTAAAGGACAAAACAGAATTGACATATCAATAAATAATTATCTTTATAGAAATATTTTGTTTTCGAATGAAAACTAATTTTTGTCTTATCATTATAGTTACAGTAACTATATATTATGTTATACATGCAATCGTTGGCAAAAAAGAATAGATTACAAATTTTATTTTAACATCTTCATAATACTATTTCAATTATTGTTTTTCCCGCTGATTGAAATAAAACTATTTTGTTATCAACGTTATTTTACAATAATGTTTAAAGAATGTGTTACGTCAGGTTTAAACAATCCATCTCTGTTTTTAAGTCATTCTTGTTTAACAAATTGTGTAACTGTAAGATCATGTATAAATAAAGTGATAAGTTGTAATATACGGCATCAAACATGGTGCAAAATGTGTTACAAACCAATTGGATATTCAATAATATGCACCCACAAACATATTGTTTCATTTTCACAAATAATAAGAAAATCACTCAAACATCAAGATTTTTTTCTCGATACAAAAAACTTTATGCAAATCTGTTGTCAATCCACGCAGTGAATATTGACATCTTACCTTGACTCCTGCCTTGACTCCTGGTAATTTTAAGGGATTGATTATTCATACTTCCAAAGAGTTTGCCATATTGCAATTACGTGATTTACATAATAATTCCCCCTAATTATAGACCATAATAATCCCTCCCCAATTATAGTAATACAGGGTCTTTAATAGCCTTAACAGGGTATGTTTCAAACGATTGGAATGACACTTTATAAGCAACTAATTACCAAATCATCAAAATGCAATCATGCAGGGTTCGCGGCATTCTTTACAGACAATATTCTTATTATAGTACATGTCATTCTATGACACGGTTATACTGTAAGCAGGGTTATCTTGTAAAATAGTTTTTTTTTATCCAATGTTAAAATATCATATTGGATTAACAGAAAACAACTGTAATTTCGAAATACATTTTTAAACCTTAACTCGGCACACATGTAATCGTCTGATTTCTTTTTAAAAATGGTGAGATCATTCGAAGGCAATGGTAGCAAAATTTATAAAAAGAAATCACAGTATTGCTTTAAAGCTGTTCATATATTAAGACGACGAAATGTGTATTATTTTTCACAACTCTTGACAGGCTTATTTAGCATCAAGTATTATATAAATATTTTTGTTTTATATATTTATCTGATGTTGTAGACCCGTGGTTGTCTTAAATTAAATTAGAAATTTGTATTGTATAGTCATAGTTCAGATCAAAATGAACGTTTTAAACAAATAAAATCATTTAAATCTTCTCTGTGGAAAAATCGGTAGATATGATATAACAACAATAGGAACGTCACTTTAACCTAGATGGACAAACAGCAATATTTAAACAAGGTATCAGCAAGGACAGTAAAATTGTGTTACGAACACACCTTCATCTGATGTTATCATAAAAGATACATTTGTATGTAATCTGTAAATGATACATTCCCCGCCACATATAATTAATTAAAAGCCTTTTTCAAGATTACTACTTGTATGGTATAACTTAATTACAATTAAGTAAATATGAAGTTCATTTGAAAGCTTTATGATCATTAATCTGTAGAACAAAAAATATGTTAAAGTTATGAAATGAAAAACAAAATGTTGCTTTACTATTCCCTTAGAAAGATGTTTACCTATAAAATAAGAATATTTCTGCATAATTTGAATAAGCATCACTTTATAATTATTATAACGCTGATATACATGTTTAAACGCATATTGACATCAAATTTGGTCCCTTAACGTAGTTCAACACAGAAAAATTGGAAGTATTGAAAGATGTGAATGATTGTAAGGTTATTAACTAAATTAAGAATTAAACCTATTGGTGTGAAAATAGTTACATTTAGAATGAAGGAACAAATGTCAGGAGTTTCATGAATATCTCTTTTCAAAGATAAGTAAAATGTTTGCAATTAAACAACGACACCTGTTGTTTTATTTATTCAATGCACAACGCTATGCATCTTATTTATCTAATCGTTTAATAAAAGATTTATAAAGTGTTTCCTTACATTAAAGTCTTAAAGACCAGACCGAACCAAGGCGTTGGATAACTTGTAAATTTGAAATCACTAGAGTTTAATGATCTTAAAGATCTGTGTAAGAATACTTTATAAGACGCCTTATTATTCAATTATACTCTTAAATCAAATAAGGATTGGTAAACAGAAGAGTTAATGTGCAAAAAGCTTTTCTCTTTCTGAGCTGTAATTTGATATTTCCTCGATTAATGACAGTCCCTCACAGAGCCTAATTCATCAATATATAATGTGCTGGAATAGCAAGAGTAATGAACAAACAAACAAAATAACGAACATTCTAATAATATCTCAATATGCAATTCCCTAACAGATATTGGTACTGCATAACTTGGCGAGTATGTGATATTAGCAGTATGCAATATGCTATGCGTATTTTGATAATGGCAGTTTACTAAATTATTTCCTCGGTACTGCAGTACCAGTAATTTTTTTCAGACATAAATGCATAACCAGTGGTACAAAATTGTGTGTACAATTTCAGTATCAGTACCAGTACTTGGACAATGAGTGCAGAAAATTCCGCAGTACCAATACCAGTAATGCATAATTATGTAATAACGGCATCATATCAATACTTAAACAAAAAGTGGGAAACAAACGGTTTCTGCGGTGCAATTGTATTTCATCTTGTACTGTGTTTTAAAAACATTAATATTTCTTCATAACTGTTCTTGTTTATCCAAAAGTACATCAATAATTACATAAAATACAATTATTTTAATAGTTCGTATCTTATATCTTATAAAATATTATCTTATACAATATTATAATATTATTATTTCAGTATCAGCATATAAAAATAAAACATAATTGACTTAAGATATTTTTCATTATTGGTACTAGCACAGAACTAGGCAATCAACAAAGAAATACTTAAATCATACTAAGTCTATTACGTACTAGCATTTTTTATGTTATAATGGGTGTAGAGTACTTTTATTCCATTCGTGATTATGTGTTACATGAACAAGATCTTGCTTATCATGTCTAAGATCAATGTAATGAATAAATTATATCAATTTTGCTTAAAGAAACCCTTGCCTTAACTGTAATTATATCTGCACACATAATCCTACAGTAATGAAAAATGATTAAGAAGATTTACAAGCTTTGACACGATAATCTAAACTTGTCAATTGATACGACCTGGCCACCGACAACTTGTCATCAAATTTTATACGACTGACATAAAAGTATGTTTGATATGCAAGGGTTACAACATAAGATAGAAAACATTTTGTTTTAAACAAAAAAAAAAAAAAAAAACAAAAAAAAAAAAAAAAAAAAAACAAAAAAAAAAAAAAACAAACAAACATAAACAAAACAAACAAACATCGGCAGAAACTTAACCAGCTAGAAAAAACATTTTTATGGAATCATCACACGTGTTTTGAATATTTCAGTACTGTAATATTTTGTTTAATATTTTTCAGCAAGCAAAGTAAAATAAACGAGTATATTAAGAGCTTCATTTATTTGTATTGCATAATAAATGATGTCATTAGTTTTTTAGGGCTCCTGCAGCTTAAACAAATAAAGCAGAATAAAAGATTGCTTGGACATAAGTTCATTAATAATGAGTATCTTTACTACTTGATTCGTTTCAAGTGAAACTGAAGTGCTACATTCATGATTAGTGGTACAAAGGAAATTAATCTTGGAGCTTTGTATAAAGACGCCATAAAGCTAAGCTTCACATCTTTAATTAACCGACAAAGTGTTTGCAAAACATTCATTGTAAACAGTATGCTTACATTAAATCAACAGAGTATCATCATTATACATTCAGCATAGAAATAACAAGTTAAAGTACAAATTGTGTAACACATGCATATAACATCAAATATACTTTGATACCGGAATAATGCAAAAAGAATTTAGCAAAAATATGTAATTGCATAAACATGCTGTGTGGTGTAAGCTATTTAACAGAGCCTCCATAACAATTCAATATATTTGACACATTTTCTACACATTTCTAATGAGTTTACCATGCATGCAGTACCATTTAAATAATTAATTTCATTAACTAAACAAAGTTATACGATGAAGGGATTTAAAATAATAATAAAAATTGGTTCACATATTTAGCATATAAAGGCATTCTTATTTGAATAAAGTCTCGTTGTGTGGCCATTATAGATGATAAGTATCTCACATCTTTTGACAGCAAACATCAGGCATGTATGTTTGCCGAAGTTACTTTATCATTTTTTTTCTTTTCGTGATGGTAAATATCTCACTACAGGAATCTTCTGGTAATTTGTTTTTACAAAGTGTTATGCATCATGTAACGATGTACTCGTACATGAACAATATCAGTGGTGAACGTTTTTGTGTTAAGCTAAAATATAGTGCATGATTACAGAGGAACAAAAACTCTCACTTAATACTGATGAAATTCATATTCTTTAATCTACATATATTCAAAAAGTGTTTTAACGTGCCCCTTACCCTTTTCTTTACTATAATCATTTTATTGATAATCATATTTGTCATGGTCAAATAAGAAACAGTTGATTGTTCCAACCAAATAACAAAAGGTGAAACAAAAATAAAGTTCCTATTCTGATATAAAACCTCTTAGAAAATAATCTAATACTTTATTTAAGTTCTGTTTCGCTCTTTCCAAGATATAAAATAAAATAAATATAAAATTAAGTTTCTGATAGGTTACTAACGTCGCTTTTCAATAATTCAAGAATACTTTTTACTGGGATATTTAGTATATGTTTTTATAACAGTTACTCGTAAATAAACTGAAACTAAGATGCATATTTCATTGCATCACAAAGTAAATAGCCATTCTGCTTTCATCTTGCGTTCTAACATATATTGCGCAATGCTTCTACTTGGTCAATAAAATGTTATGCCTTGCGTTTTGTGCACATCTTTATATTTTTTCGAATATTTTTTTAAAATTTTATTACTGCAGCATCGGCATTTGTTAAAGCAATAAACCCCTATTTTCTATATTTTATGTCTTTTATCTCTAATGAAATTTCACATTAATAACATATGTTGCTGTCATTTATTTTTAAATGCATTAAATTTATCTGTTTACATCGCGGCAGTTGCACATCTGCATGTTTATTTATGTTGATGATATATGTTTTCTGTTGATCAGGTCGTTTAAATTAATGACAATGAAATGTGATCACGAAATTCATTGAAATAGAATGCTATTTTGCCTATAAATTGTTAGAAAAATCCTGTTATGTTGTTTACTTGAACCATGAAATCCACATTGGTATTATAGAGATAATCATTCGAACAATTTGGGAAAATTACGGTTCTGGTAATATTTCATTTACTTTACTTTAAACATCAAGAAAATACATGGAAAAGCCAAATGAAAAAACGTATTAATACAATGCCGAATTCTATTAAACGAGTACACAGCTGACAAAACTATATTGGACGAGGTACTAGCCGAAAAGGATTTGAGCTGTGTACGAGTCCAATATAATCAGTATTGTTCTCAGCCACGTTTCATGACATCTTTATTTCACTACTGTTGGACATTTTGACCAAATTTTCTTACTTTTATTGCAATAAGATTTGATATGGATTTTTGAACTCCAGCAAGCAAACTTAAAATGATAAACTTACTTCAAAGTTATAAGCAGTATACATTCAATTTAATTATGGTACCTTCAAATAATTGCACGATCGTCTTATATTCTATATTGCATGTCTATAATATGATGATTCTTGTTATAGACATGTCATACAGAAAATATAGAATAATTCAATTAAAATATCTATAACTGATTTATTAATATAAATCAGATGAAAAAGTGCACAGTTTGAATACTAAACCAACTCGATAAAAGGTAAAATACAGTTGGTAATAAAATTGACTTATATTATTTTAATAGTTATCGTCTATTTTCATTATAAATTATAACACAATACATACATGTATATGTTTGTATATGATCTACATAAATCGAAGTATCAATCATAATAGATTTCATCACTTTGTTTATTTAATTTTGCACGTTCTACTGTCTCATATAGACAAACTCATAAAAGCCTGGTTTGTAACTTTCAAGTAATTGTTTTTGCTTTCGAAAAATCTCTCCTTTCCAGATTTGTTGGCCGTTGACTTAGATAAGTGTTTATTCCTTACAACTTATCATATTAGATGTTTGTTGTCATGAAACCCGATCTATCCAACATATGTTTGCACTGCATCAACATAGCAGCAGTTGCACATAATGATAGCATCGTTTATGTCTCTCTCGTGAAGTAGTTTAAGTTGGCTGATTAAAGTAAAAATTAGATACTCTTAATCTGCGATATTAAACTCAGTTATTTTCTTTCTAAATTATATCAAAGTCTACATAAAATAATTTGACGATCTTCAAAATCTTAAATAAAAATAAAAAGTATGTAGATAGCATTGACGTGCGTAACGATTTCCTTTGTGAATAGTAATTGCTTTGATGTAAAATTGTACACTGTATATCAATACTTAGGGATTTTTGGAAAGAAGGCCCAAATTACGTCTGCATTTTTGAAAACTAAAACATACGAAGTTTGATTTTAAAGCACTTTTTATTTTACTTTTAAAACGTTTTTCTAGTAAAAAAAACCCACCCCACGGGAAAAAAAGAAAAATTTTGTTTGTATTTTGACAAAGGGAAAATTCCCTATTAACTTAAATGTTTTCCTTTTAAAACTAGAACAGTTTTGAAGTTTAACCCTATTTTTTAAAATAAAGACATTAAACAAAACCCCGGGGCGCAGGAGGAAATTTAAACCCATTTAAAAAAAACAATAACATTTTGGGTGGAATTAATTTTTGATGTGCCCTCATTTCCCCGTTTTTTAAACCTAGCGTTACAGGCCCAAGTTTAGCTTACACTAATTTGCGTAAAAATAAAAATGATTTCCTTGTTAAAATTTTACCCTTTTTTTAATAGGGAAAATTTAAAATTTAAAATTTTCGGAATTTCAATACAAAATTTTTTTAAAATTTTGAATAAAAACAATATTATGCCCCCGGGGGGGCCCTTCGCAACTTTTAAATTTGTTTTCAATCGTTAAATAAATTATTTAAAAACCTAAAACACATTCAATGTCCTTTTTAAAATTAAATTTACAAAAAATGTCAAAGAATAAAACAATTTTTTTTTGACAATATATTTTCCTTTTGCCAATTTACAAATTATGTAAAAAACTTAGATTGGGCAAATTACTGTTTCATTAAAAGTTTTTTTGACCGGGCCGATTGTGGGGCAGTGTTCCCTTAAAAAATCGTTGCTTTCTCCTCTGTTGGTCTTAACAACATTTTTCATGTCTTTGTAAAATTGACAAAAAAACTCATTATCCACAAAAAATCCGTTTGCCCTTGTTTAACAAAGGTTTATTCTTATTTAGTTATGGTAAATTAATGTCTCTTTAACTTCGATGCTTCTTACTCTAACCAAATTCTAAACTATTTCTACCGTCTTAAGCAACCGGGAAGCTAAAAAAATCTATTTTGAATTGAAATATTTGAGTAAATAACAGGACCCTTATATGGGATCCCCAAGTATTCTTATGCAATTATAACGTTTTATATAAAGAATTCTTTTCTACATTCGAAATTTGGGCAATCAAACTGAAAAAACGGCTTTTCAAAAATTTAAAAAATTCCAAGGGAAATTGAATCAGTTAAATTTTCCAGTTTCAAATTCTGAAAATTTCGTTATTTTTTTTTTCCCTTTCCTGCGAAGAACATTTTTTTTGAGAATTTTTCGAAAATTTTTTCCTGGACTTTGAAATACATTTTTGCTGTTTGGTCAACCCTTTGTTTTTATTCCCCGAAAAAAACGTTAAAAAAAATTTTGAAAACCCTTATAGTATTTTGACTTTTATATTTTGCTAGATTTTTTACTTATTTAACCCAGGGGAAAAAACTACGGGTTTTAAAAAATATCATTACGTTTGATTTGTTTTGTAAGGTTAATGCCCCATAGTCCAATGGGAGTTTTTCTTTCTTCATTCAATTCCCAATGTACAAAAAAACATTTTTTTGTTACAGGGAACAGTCCCTTTTTTCACAAAAAACGAAAAAAAAAACATTTCCCAAAGTTTGAAATTAAAAAAAAGGTAACGAAACAGCAAAATATCCATGGTAAACATTTACCTCGGCTTACAGATGGGTAAAAAGTTTTTCCCCCGGGGATGATTTTTTTACTGTCCCCCACAAACCAAAACTTTATTTAAAAAATAACAATTATGGGTACATATTAAAACTTTTTTAAAACATTATTATTTCACCCCAACCTAAAACCCTTTTTTCATTTTTAATTTTTTTTTTTAAAAAAAAAAACCCCTTTAATTCCCCGAAAAATTTAATTTTTATTTTTTTAAAGTTTTCAGTTTTTTAGCTTTGTAAAAAAGCATTTTTTCCACGCGGCTTCGTGGTACATACACACATATATTTAAATTTAAAGGCGGCATTTATTAAAAACCCTAAAAAAACCCACCCCTTTCAACTTGTAAATAGTAAAAATTTAAAACATGAACACCATACGTTACTACGTTTTTTTTTCAAAATTTACAGGTTTTCTAAAATGACATATTTTAAAAATTTTTCATAAGTAAACAAAAGGGGAAATTTCAAATTTCCCCAATATTTAGAATACAAACCTTTAAAACCAAAAAAATTTTTTTGATTGTTTTTGTAAAATATTATATGTATACTAAATAAACAAATAAATAATTTTAAATTCTTAAAGGGTTAAGTTATAAAATGTTTTTGGCAAATTCAAATGTTTAAAACATACAAAAAAATCAAAAAATTTACATAAAAACTTTTTGCCCAAAATTTACAACTTATTTGAATTCCTTTTAAAATTTTAAAAAGGCATCCGGGGGATTTACATGAAAACCCTTTTCCCAACCCGATGTTTCTTCATTACCTGAACAAATAATTCAGATTTTAATCAAGGCTTGGAATTGACATATTTTAAATAGGAGATACACAACTTTTAACAAGGGACACACGAAAATATAAAAAGAAATGGTGAAAAAAAACACCCTTAATTAATCGGGATTTCACATATTGCATTAAATCTACAAAAATTTTCTATTCATTAAAATTTAGTCTTTGTTGATTCCAATAGTGCAATTTAAACGTTTCAATATTAACATTTTATAGATTTGTATTCAATAGTGGTTGCGGTTTAGCGGAACATTTATCGCATTTAATAATAAAAATTATTCTTATAATTTGTATTTTACAAGTTCTCCAAAATGTTTTATCACTAATTAAACGGGTTGGTCATGAACTGTTTGTAGAAAAACAGAACTGAACCTTTTTCTAACAACCCCAGAGTGCATTATTTACCAATTTGCTGGCAAAGAACAAAAAAAAAATGAATGATGGACTGGTTGGTCTATTCAGAAGGAAAAAACCCAAAAATTATAAATTTTTGAAATTAGCTAAATTTTTTGGAAGCCCTTTTCCCAATTTACCCAAAAATACCCTTTTAAAAAACTTTTATAAAAAGAAAAAAACAACTTCTTATAAAAAACATGTCTGAGAAGCTGACTTATTAATCTCACCATTTATTTATATGAAATGATTATGATTTAAAACGCCATAGATGTTTGTCAAGTAAAGCTTGGTGACAATACAATTTCACCCACATTACCCTTGTATTGGCATTGGAATTGGTTACTTATTTCTACTCATTTGACTTTTCTCGTTTTAATACTCAATGCTCATTTACATTGTTAATGTATAAATCCCTCTTTAAATAGGAAATAAAGAAACAAATTACGACTACTGTACTATTAATTATTATTTCACTTAATCAAGTTGTTTATGATGCTAGATTAAAAAAGAAAGAAAAAGGTGAAAAAGTGAACTTTTGCTATTTTGCCTTTTCCCTTTTGCCCCTAGTTTTTATTTTTTTTTTAAATTTTGCCCCTCCCCTTCCCCGTACTTAGTCTCCTCCCCTGTGCCCTTTTACTTTATGGACCTATTAATCAATCAATTGTATTTTATTTCCTTGTCGGGTACTATTATTTCCTTCTATGTATTATCAAGAGATTATCCTGTACGTGCCTGTCCTGTTTTTGGTCGGGGTTCTCCTGGCAGCTTGTCCTTGTTGCTAGGTCGAGTGGGAGTTGATCTTGTTTACCTTATCTATATGAGCGCTGCATCGGAAGTCAAAACAGATGAAACACCTCTCACTCCCAAAGACTTCCATTTATATTTTAAACTTAACGTCGTCATTTTATTATCAGAATGTCAAAAATAAGGATAAAATCCCCAAATTTTAAAAATTTCTGCCCCAAATGGGTTTGGTCCAATTGAATTTTTTTTAAATTTAAAAAAACTGGCCTTTTTTTTGAAAAAAAGAACATTTTTACTTGACCTGTAATGGGGGAACACAGTCTCCATACATTTTAAATTTTTTCATTCTGTTTTCAAATAAGAAAATATTCCCGTAAGAATTTCCAAAAGGGTTTTAATTTCATTTCGTGAAATTTAAAATATTTAAACCCAAAGGGAAAAATTTTATATCATAAAAGGGTTTTAAAAACATAAAAAAAGGGTTTAAAAGACATTTTCCAAGAAAAATAACTAAATACAAATCAATAAATTTTATTTTTTTGGCAATTTTAATCAAAAAACATTTTCTCGGGGTTAAAATAGATAAAAACAGAAAGCGACGTCCCAAATTTCAAAGAATGTCTTTTTTATTCTTAAAAAAAAAAACATCATATTGTCTGCCATTTCATTAGATACAAAATGAATAGTCTCAATGAAGAAATAATGAATGTAAATATCAGGTGAATGAACTTTATACAACTTTAAACAAAGGAATTTGTTTTGTTTTATGTATCAGTAGGATATGCCTTTATAAGAATTCTGCTTATAGTTTTAAATTTGACTTCTAAATTCTTTTGCGTATGAATGACAAGTTTTCTTCATTTAATTGATAAGATGTCATTAGCTGTAACTTTTTAACCTTTGTCATATTGTCTATTGAAGGTTACTTATGAATATCCTAGTTTAAAAAGTAAAATCATTTATCTGCATTTTTGTGCTCACCATTTTAGGGGTGGGGGCATAAAGATTTACCCTTGTCCGTTTGTCCGTCCGTTCTCATTTTGTGTCGCACAGAGATCAAACAATATTTGACCTTAAGTCATTTGAAACTTACTGGAATTTTGGCCCCATGTTTTAGGGTGCAACCCTTGGGATTTGCATAGGGGTTTTTTTTAGGAAATTTTTAAAAGTTAAATTTCGCTTGTGGAATTTAAATTCCCCATTTTGTCTGATTTTGGGCCCTTGACTTTTAAAAAAAATTTTGGGCCCTTTTTTAAATTTTGTCGCACATGGGTTTAAAAAAGGGTTTTGGGTTTATTTTAAGTGGGCACCTTGGGTTTTGCTTGGGGATTTTTTTCGTTTTCAGGGTTAAATTGGGGCCCCTTTGGGTAATAAAATTTTCAATTTCACTTTTGGGGCGTATAAAGCCAAAAAGTAAAATTTTACCCTGAGGGCCTGAAAATGAACTAGGCTAAACCCTTAAACACCCCAAATTAAAAGTTTAAACACATAATTTTATTTTAAACATTTTTTGTTTTGTTAAACCCTTTTATTTGTAAAATAACAAGGATATTTTACGTTACAATTTTTTCGGAAACAACATAATTTTACCGTTTATAAATTTTATAGAAATATTTAATGAGATATAGCTTTATACCCTTTCAGACAGTCGTAATTCCGGTGATGAAAATCTTTCGTCTGAATAATTGGTCTATGTATACATCGGAATAGGAAACCCCTTGAGTAACATTTTTTTAAAAATAATATCGGTATAACGAGTTGAATGCCTTGAAAAAACTACATTATATAGCTGTAATAAAAGCACAGTTTGTAAAATCGGTGAACTTTGTCAAATTAAAACATTAAAAATCCTTTAGATAAAGACGTAAATTACAATTACCTATTGTTACGCCTTTTGTAACTTCCTTGTATACGTCAACATAATTTTAGACCACTTTTCGAAGATTTTTATTGATACATTTTATGTCGTTTCATCCTATACATTTATTTGAAAAGCATTTAATTTCATATTTTTCGTGCAGATTTTTTATCTTATTTACCGAAAAACAGTAATATTTACAAAAATGATTATTACTGCGATACGAAATGTGGGTCAATCATTTTGATGGCATTAAATTGCATAATATTGCCTTTGATTATTAAATCTACAAATAAAAAGAAGGATCACGAACGTTATATAATTTATACGAGGGATATAACGAAGAAAGGAAATATGTCAAAATGAAATACTGATGTATGCTTCAGTAATTTTGCATTTCCATACAATGTATTTCTCTTAAAAATGCTTAAACAAGAGGAGAGTACGAGAACTACCCAAATAATTTTTGCGTCTTCAAACTTAACTGTGTAATCTTGTATGTTTTTTCATTAATATCAACTTTAAACGTTTAGGGTGTTTTCCCCGATTTGATCTTGACTTCAAAAAAACATTGCTTTTACTGCCATAATACAAATGCCACGATTTAAACGTTTGATTCAAGATTGGAAGCAAACCCATTCTCGAGTAGCCTGCCCTTTCTTCAACAGTTTTATTCCCAAAGGCCCCAAATAACCCTTAAAAAGTTTGGTGCAACATGTCTTCTACCACAAGTTATTTTCCACTATTCGAATCTGTTGTTAAAGTTTTGGTTGCCAATAAAAGTATGAAGTAAAAGATTTTTCAATGCAAATTGAAAATTTTTTCTTTTTTTAAATTATAATTCATATTTGGTCTTTCTGTTTCATTTCAAAAACATGGTTTTTTTTGTTATAAGTTTTGGAGGCGTTTTTTTAATACCCCGAAAGAAATAAATTAATTTTAAAAAATTGCCTGTTCTAGCCAGTAAAATGAAATTCCTTAAAAGTGTATCACAATTACGAAAATGAAAATATTTTTGATTTTGCAAGAAAAGTAGAAATAGAAAGTCTTGCCTCTTCAGGGATCGAAATTCTGTTATATGTAAAGGACAAGGCAGTTTTACTTAAAGTATAAAGCCAAAGTGTCTACAGGAAAACGTATGAAAAGGATAACAAACAGGGCGGTCTTCCACCAACAGTAAATTGGATTGAGGAATGGTATGAAATACGGAATTATAGTGGGTAAACTGCCCTAATTAGAATAAAGTGGTAAAAGAAACAATTATTTGATAAAAGATTTTGAATTTTGTTGAGCTTACTTTAATATTTCATTTAACTCTTATTTTAAATTAAATAATTTTTAAAAACCAAAATATTGTAGTTGTATTTTAAGGGAACAACTTGTATAGTAGACAAATATATTATTAAAATGTGTGAAAAGTTTTGATGATAAAAAAAAAATTAAATGATGCGTGACGCTTATTTTCCCAATCTTGAAATTAACACATAAATCATTCAATGGACATTAAAAAGTATTTTACTAAATTAATTCCCTTGAAATAAATTTTGAAATTGAATTCAAGGTCCCTATCAAATAACTTGGTGCTAAAATAATTAAAAAGATTATGAAAAATGCCAAAAACATAATTTTTCCCACGAGGGTGCGTGCTGTGTTTCTGAGAAAAATAAAATTGCAACATTATCCTTCGAAATATCATTATTTTTTTTTCTAAAACAATTAATTTTTTTTCCACTAATATGGGAAGTTACCAGCTTATCTAATAAATAAATGTTCATTTAATGCATGTTGAAAGGCACTTAACAAAGCATTTTCATGACCCTCTTTTCGAATTATTTGGTAGAAGGTAGCTTGGGGCCTTATTTGCAAATATCTGTTTTATTTGATTAATGGGTTAGATATCTTTAAAAATACGAAAAACGGAAGATTGTTTAAAATATAAATATTAGAAGAAAAGTGAACATTCGCACATTCGGTTTATAAGAAAATATAATCTGCAAAATCTCTAATGGCTTAGCTTTGGCTTAAGCAGTAGTCAACTTCAGCAAATACATATTTGTAATTTTAATTTTTTTTACACAGAAAAAGCAGAGTAAGAAAAATGTTAACCAAATTGCCGTTTCTTTTAGTTAAATTAGTCATTATTAACAATAACTTAAGATACGGTTTATTTCGCCATTGAATTCAAGCATAAAACCCACTAATCATGTCCGTCTGAGTTACCCCCATATTTATTAAAAGGGAAAATAAAAAAGGATCATGGTCATGTTTTATATTTCGCGAAAAGCTTTTCTTTTTTTCTAAGATAAAGGTTGGGTATATACGCTAAATAGGATTAATGACGGTATTATTTCCTAATGATTTAAATTGCACTAAAAGGCAAATGTTTTCTCTTTTGTTTTTGCATATTGATTTTGTACAAATTTGGAGGGTTCTTTTTGAACATTATAAGGCCCAAAGCCCTAATCCAAACAATAGTTAAGCAGTTTTTTCGCGTGGCTTTGGTAATTATTTTTTTGCACCGCGATTTGTTTTTTTCCTATATAAGTTTCGGGAAAAATTATCATTTTTCCACGAGCCTACCGTTCAATAACCAAATTTGACAAATTTCCGTTGCGAATTTTGATTTTGGTAAACAAGGGTCGCTTTACATGTTTTAGTTTCAAAGCCCTAACTCAAGGTTAAAAAAAGTAGCGTAACGTCACTTTTGTAACAGTGTTTTGAAAGGAGAAAGCATTACTTTTTTTCTGCCTTATATTAAAAGAGATACGACCTTTTCAAATAAAATGTAAAAACGAATATTTGAAGTTAATGAACTTTTTTTCTCTAAAAATGATATTGGCATATTTAGAAAGAACATTTAATTATCATGACGTGATTAACGGAATCCTTTGGTTAGACGTTGGCTTTCTAATTCTGTGAAAGAATCAGGCTTTGATATAATCGTAACAGATACAACAATTTATGTTGTTTTTGTTGGAAACATAAAGTATTACATTGGTTATTATCTAAATGCTAACTCAAAGTTTGAAAGATTAAATTAACTCAGTGACATTATGTCTGACACATATATTTATGTCAGTGTCTTAAATCAAAATATTCTATGCATTATATTGAATTTCCTTAAAGACTAGTAAAGATTTTGTACAAATCTTTTTAAAGAAAGTACTTGTTATGAGAAATTTTTGATCGATTGTTACGTATTATTAACAAATATATATTAAAAAGACTTCTTGTAATCACTACCACTACTGTCCTAACACAAGCCAATCAAACCGATCCTGCAATGTATCCAAGTTTGCTGTTCTGTGTGTATTTTAGCGTTTCTTTATTTTATTTTATCGCATCGTTTTTAGAAACTACACATTACAGTCTGATGTTTTTTTAATATGAACACGAAACTGTGTCTTTGTTGATCTATTTTCCAAACAATTTTGTAATATTTCCATGAATGATTAATAAATGCTTAATTGGTTGGTTTTCAAAAATCTAAATTGAAATCTACATCAATCTACATCAACCATGCAACTAACGAATAAAGAATAAAGGAAAATACACTACATTTAATTTAATAATTGATTTAAAAATTAACAATCATTATAATTGTGATGTTATAATATTATTCTGGACACATTTCTTAGGGGAATGCAATAAATTGAATTAGTGTTTCAGATTCTGAGATACGTGTTCAATGGAAATAACTAAAAGTACTATATTTCTCATGAATGTGCTATTCTGGTGTGTGGTATAGCTACAGTTGATTGTGTTATTTTGTCACGAGCCTGTTAGAATTGAACATTTAGGTCGTTTTCCTTATTATATACCTTCCTTTCAATAAAATGAAGATAAAATTTGAAGGAAATAAATGTATTATTTGTTCATCTTTTAATAGACTCAACATCGCCGAGTCACAGTTATGCTGTTTTAGAAAACAATTACTTACATACTTTTATCTAAAATAAATAGAAATTGGTTTTCCCTTGATGTTCTGTAAATTCCCGGAAATGTACAAACGATATGCACATAAGAAGTCCGTCATTATGTTTGACATAAAACACAGGCTAGTCGGTGCAATAATGACACGGATTTTCGTATATCTTAAATGGAAAATGATTATATTTTCACAATTAGACTTTAAGGTACAAACTAAATTTTCATGATAAGTATATGGTTGATTATCCGTTTATCCTTTTGTATAATATTATTCCTTTGATGTTGATCTAGATATAAATTGTCTATGTTTGCTAGATAATTTTTGTAATTTGATGTCATACATGAATTAAGAATTTCCCTTTGGAAAAGTTATTTCAAACCTCTGATACAAGTATTAGTATATTGTAATCAATATAACATTTTAACTTTATTATCTTGCTTTGATAGGTATGGCAAAATTATACAATTTATTTTCTAGGGATGATTGTTGCAATTATCGTACTTTTTTCAGACATAAATTTTTCTAAGGTTAATATATGAACAAATTCATCGGTAAATGTCAATTCATCCAGGTTTTTATCATTATTTCATTGCATATTTACGGATATCATTCCATAATTACTGCATCTTTTTCACACTTTGTAATAATTAATAGTAAAATTATCCGTTTAAACAGTATAAATTGTTCATATGAATAATTATATGAAAACCATATTTAGAAAACACTTGAGATTTATTGTGTCTGTTATCATATAATCATTAAATAAATAATTTTCAGGCATTCCTATTTATAACTATATAGCTTTTATATGAGTATAATGTTATAAGATTGGTAGAACATGATATGAATCAAACTCTTGAACTCATTAACTCATTAATTCATTAATTTAGAAGTATTTGTGACCATCTTCAAGAACGAAAATACTGCTGGCGAGTGTCAAAACTGATTGATTATCCACTGACACATCTGTTTGGCCTTGCAAGCAACAATATGGTAGGATATCGAGATTCTAGACATTAATGAATGACGTTTGAATTCTGGATATGACGCCTATGAAAGGGAAAATTCCTGTTCTATTTTTTCTCTATGTAGAAGATGGCTTAAAATTAATATAAAGTTGTATTTATTTAGAAAACATATAATATTGGTTTCCAAACGACCGAATCCAGTTTCAATCAAATATTTGTTATAGCAAATTGACTCACTGTCTTTCTCTAACATCAAGGTATGGAACAACTTAAGACTGATTTTCATCCAGAGTGTATATAAATGAGCATCATGAATTCACAAACAGTTATCGACTGTACAATTCATACATGCCGAAAATCGATTCAAAGAATACAGGTAAAACAAATACGAATAATTCCTTTAAATAGAATATAGACGAATTTAACATGAATAACAAATACCAAGACAATGAAGTAGTGATAATAAAGGTATTGATGTAATATTTGTTTCAATTTGGAAAACCATCATTTACAGTTTTAAATAACATCTTTAGGCATAATATCACTTATTCATAATCGTATATCAAAGATTCAATATAAGCACGTGCACTTTAAGTTACTAAATGATAAAACTTAAAACGTTTATGGCTTTTTTAAAATAATTATTGTGAAAAATCTTTGAGCACATTATGAAAACAAATAAGCAACGCATTTGAAGTTTCTTTCACTAATCATTTTTAAGATTATTGCATTGAATTGAACTCATGCATTTTTTCGCTGATAAAACTTAGAAAATCCGACTAATTGAAATCTATCTAGCTTTTTGCCGAGATTGTGACATTTTTAAGGAAATTTACACGACTTATGTCAATGTCTTCCTGACAAGTAGTCAAATAAGCGTTTGTCAGGCCTTCGGTTATTGCGATTTATACACACTATGAAATAATACTGTGATTTTTTTAAGGCAAAAAAGATAGGGTCTGTTTGGTGAAATCCTGCCATGAACTATGTTTCATTGAATGCAAACTCAAGTAAATATATATTTAAAGCTTATACCAGTTTTACCGATAATTACTGTCATTCAGTTAGACAAATTTGCTTCCAAATATGTCATTGTCAGATGCAATTTCCATTAAATATATTTTAGTATTTAACTAAATAAAATCTACCTTAATTTGCATCCTTAATGTGTGAAACGTTTTGGTTAATTACCGATAAGTGAACAAATAACAAATATTCTGAATATAACTATAAAATACCGTAACTAAGATTCTTAATATTGTCTTGAGATTTCATTCGTTACATCATAATATTTGTGATGGTATATATAAATTCATTTTTGTACTTTCAATTCATGTTAATCAGATAATATTATTACTGTTTATTGTAGAGATATTAGATTGAAACACATCTACAGTTATCCACAATGCATCACAGCACTATTGTATTAAATATTTTAAATCAGTTGAAGTTAAAGATATGGTAAAATGATTTTGCAATCTGCAACCAGACGGACGAAAAAAATAGAAAGAAGAAAATGTCCTCAGTTAATTTTTGTCTATGTCATACTATAAGCGTTCTTTCAGGCCGCTACTTATATGTCACCTTATAATTCTATTTTTCTCTTCATATAATGTGTACCTAATTGGATAAAGGTGCCTTATTTTGGTATATAATTTGATTTTCACGAATGGAACAGTACTCAGAATAACGCAAAAACGTCACCTATCAGATACAAGTTGAATTAATCAAATAACTCTTACCCTGTGTGCCGAGAGTTATTGGCCTTTGCCACCACCAGTATAGAGCAAGGACAGCCACGACGTCCATGCAGGCTCTATTCATTTGGCTGACTACCTTCATCCCGAAAATTGATAATAAACAATGATACAACATGCAATGGGTAAATTGGACCACTTTTGAAACAAAACGGATGAAAAAGACATATGGATGGACAAATATCATTTTTCTTTCTAGTAAACTTGTTATAACATAACATTTTAATACATCTACTATTGACCATGAATATCATTATTTCATTCATACAATAGAAATAGAATATATCACTGAATTCTATGCACGAAATCATAAGTAAATCATATTCATACATTTATTAACACGACAATACTTGTGTTTAATCTATTATCCTATAACTTTCAGATAGTTACTTCTACTCAATGTCCCCTTTTCTTTTGTAGGTCGTTAATTTGACTAAGTGACGAATCTTTAAAAACATATTTTTTTAACTCTACTAATATTTATTACTTTTCTACTTACAATTCAATTGTTCAAATATTTTCTAAACCTGCCTTATCTATAGTAATTAATCCTATGTCAGAAAAAGATCTTTATAAGCATTTTATGCTTTCGGATATGATCCTACTTCAGCATTGTATTGTGTTATTTCATTATTTGTATGTAAAACTTTTTTGTGCAAAATGTTCGAAATAAAATATGTTATATATGTATAAACTAAATTACATTCGTATAAATGGTTATTTCTTGTGGATGTATTGTGTAAAATATAGTTTTTGCCTGTAAATGATCAATACTTTCCTTTTTTGGGGGGGGGGGGGGGGTAAATTGCGTCTGTTTAAGAAATAAAGATTTTAGAACATGTGAGATTCTTATTACTAAAAGAATGAACGTGAATATGAAATAATTTGTGATAGATAGAGCAAATGAAACAAAGTGGTATGTTGACTTCGATACAAAAAACTTAATAACTATAACGGATATTCAGTGCCAAAACGCAAAGAAAACCAAAAGATGGCTTATATATATGGTACGTTAGTAACTTTTGCATATAATTTATCATAACAATAAATAAGCTATTGGATAATGAATTAGAAAACAATCATAGGTTTATTGGCCGTAAAAAAGTACAACAACAAAAACATGATATATTATTTCCAAAATGACTATTATTCATTTTGTTGTTATTGGATTGTTATTGGATTTGCCTTAGTATGGCTTTGTTTTGTTCATTTGCATTGTGCATGATAGGATTTGTATTACAAATTGTAACTATACGGCCATAACTGTTACAGAAGTTACATTATAATATAGATTTATAGAAAAATGAACGTGTTTCATGTAAAAGCATAATTTACTCCTGACAGATTAATTTTAGAGAATAAGATACAACTATGAGGACAATAAAGAATACAAAAATCGGATGAATGAACTTTGTTTCATTGACATAAGATAATTTAAAGGCAATAATCCATTGGGTTCATTAGAATATGTTGCCATGGTGACATTTTAAAAATGATTAAATAAAGCGTTCATTAACCTAACAGTCGCAAAGAAGAATGTTCATTAAAGTTCTCAAGTACCATGTTAAAAGTTTATTAAATAAATCATGGAGTCTTTTTCTAGTGAATGAAGAGAATGTTTTGTAAGTAAATAACATGTTTTGGACCAAAATTATCTTTGACCCAAGTTGATTGACCTTAAAATGAATGAAGCAATATCTGAGATGATGTGACGATTTGTAAAATATCTTTGCAAACTTCTTGTTTATTTATGTTTTATGACTCTGCAGTCATTCTAGAATCATTCTAGAGGAAAGGCATATTTAAAAAAAGTTGTAAAATGAGTTAATCAGCTGTACATATTAGTCATGCATACCATAAAGTTTTGTAATAAAATATAAATGTATAACTAAAATTTGAAACGGATTTATTTTTCAATGGAAACGTCTAAATTTTCACTGTTTAAAGAACAATTTAGGATAATCTTTGCGGTCGTTTCACCTTATCTGCTCTCTTGGACTACTTATCTGATCGGTCGTAAGAGACAAATGTCCATATGACCAAGCAGCCGAGATCAATTGTAATGGAGGAATTTCGCCTCACCCAAAGATCGAACCAGCGACTCCTGAATAACAAATTTGTTCCTCTCCTTATGAAGCTGAACGAAGATAACCTTCTTAACGAAGATGTATCTTATACTTTTGTGCACATGAAATCAATACACAATATATATTTATATAACTGGAAAGATATCTTCGAAATGTAATGATACCAAATTATAACTATGTGATAATCGGGGAATACAGGTTACGAGCTCTCGCAATTACATACAATCTCTTGAAATAGAAACGGATTAAGAACACACTAAAGTAGCAGGAAACAGTATGATGAAAATAACTCATATTGGAAATATGAGTTATTGAGTGCATTTAAGAAATAAATGAACCATACTCTTCTAGTCAGTTTTGTGTTATTATAACTTTCCCATCTAAAATAGACAACTTTTAAATACATTATTATTAAGCCTAGAAATCAGTTTATTTCATTACATTCATTTCCTTTAATTTGATATAAAACTACTATAATTCAAACTAAAACTATAATCTTAATAATTGCAGAAATATATATTTACATAGAAAACGTCATTGCTTTAATTTTTTGATAAGGATAAATGTTTGTTTAGTAGTAGGCTTACAAATAACATACATATGCTGCTGACCACTTAAACGGAAAAACAAATGAAATTTCCCTATATGTATGAGAGCCATTTCTTTCAGTTCATTCAACAATATTTGTTTTGGCAATCTCAACCGATAATGAGGAGCATTTACATGTTGATGTCATCGTTGCAGACGTGTGGTAGTAATTTCCCTCCTACAGCGGTTCAGAAGGTGAAGGTCGGTTTTATATATAATATAGTACTAGGATTGTAACAAATCAGTTCCATTTATTTAGCAATTGTACGAAATTTCCTCTGACAAATAAATATTAAACAGTGCAAAACGGTTTTGTGCTCATTCTGAGATGACTGATTTGAGAAAACAATTATTTTCAATTCTATACATGTATATTAAATATGATTTTAAAATGCCAATAGACCCATCCAAGGGCATAAAGTAAGTAAACAAATAAAAGTCCAGAAAAGTTTACATTTTGTCATAATTCAAATCACTTTATAGTTAACATTGCATCAACGATAAACAACTCAAGTGGCATTATGCAATTCTGATAATATCCATCGGAATTTACCTGTAACGATCAATGTATAAAAAGAGTGATGCAGTCTTTTGATATTTTAGTCATGCATGTTGTATTTATATTTCATCCTAAACGTTTTCCATTACCAACAGTTGGTCAATCACAACCATCATAACAATCTTTTGAAATATATAGTCCATTCACGTCAACTTGACAATGAGAAAATGAGAATGATGTCACTATAACGAACTTTTTCGAGACGACGTAAAAAGAATACAAAATATTTACAAAATGTCTAGTTACAATAAGCTTATAAAAATGCCCCAAAATTAGCGAAGTTTTTAAAATAAAAACAATTTAAAAAAATGTAATCTAGAATATAATAAAACAGGTGTTTTCAATAAAAAAAGAATTTACTGGATACATTGCACGATGCATTTGTCTAGTGAATTAATAAAGGTCTATTGCAACTAAAAGTAAATGTCATTTCAATTCCCGTACACCATTATGTCAAAAACATAGTTTCATTAGGTGTTTATAACGCACATTATTATTATCTTTGAGTATGTATGAATTTTACTATAGACAATAAAGTGACACGAAATGCATAAGTTCATTTAATGTTGCGGTTTAAGTGTATTTAATAATTAGCTAGGAAGCTTAATTTTGTAACTTTAAATAATGAAAATGTCTGCCAAATGTGTAAGACATCATTCTTAGAATTTACGAGCTCGTAGAAAAGATAAAAAAAATAAGACATTGCACCTTTATTTTCAAGTGTACCATGCGTCTTACATGTGATTACAATTTTGGCGCATTTTCTTAATATCTTAAAATATTTTCAATGTACTTCGTTGAATAGAGTTTTTGTTACGAATTGATGTAAAAGCTTAGGTTTTCACACGTAAATTTACAATCAGATAAATATTTATGACAAATCCTGACTTAATCATTTATAAACCTTTAGACGATGTTTTTTTAAAAAGTTCATTACAATAAACCCTTTTCTTCCTGATAAGAGATTGTTTTGATACGTTCTTGATTTTTCAGTTAAAATTGGATTGAATTCTACACTATTGCAAATATCAATTAGATATTAGGTATTGAAACACGCTCTCATTCAATTAAACAGCTACTCTGATAAAACGTCAACTAGTAACATTCAAACAATGATATAATGCTTCCTTTGAACTGACATTTACAATGATTTTCATTGAAAAATAGATATTAAGTAAACATAGAGATGAAAAGGATCTTAAAATCTGTAACTGACATGACTCTGAACTATAAGAGGTATGAACAAGACACTTAGTAGGTACGTAGATCTCATTAAGTAGAAGCGTAGTGCAAAGGATCAGTATCTCTGCCTTGCCTAATTTTGGAGTAATTGTCCTTTTACATTTTTACACTTTGAACTTCATCCGGGACATAACTCACAAAAGAAACCACAAAAAATATCAACAAGAAACTTTGAAGGTAGATAAATATTACGTGGAAGTTTAATACATAAGATAAGAACATAATAAATCATAATAAAATATCAACTCAGATTAAACAGAATCGATATATATTACAGTCACAATAACTTCAAATTAAAACTGAAAAAGGTTGATTTTCCACAAGTAAACTAAACTAAAAAAAAGACATGACTGAATGCATTTCATTTTATCTTTACTCTGTAAAGCAACTAAAACGTTAGTGTATTTGTTATGTTCAATGTTATTTTTTATTTCTCTATTTCGTGTTATGTCATCGTATAATTATTTAAAAGCGGGTATTTTCATGTTACATAAAACAAAAGATTTTTTCGTGATAATGGTATATTCTATTTACCGGAAGATACGCAAATAGAACAAGTTTTTACCAAAATGATTAATACCATGCTACGCAATTTGGGTCAACCATTATGATAGCATAAAATAACATTCTTATTTGATTATTGCAAAGTGTTTTCTAAATATAGTTCACAAAATTATTTATATGAACATTTTATACTGTTTAAGCGGATGATTGTACTTTCAAAGACATCATAACGAAGTATGGAAAAGGTCCTGTGATTATTGAATGATGACAGTATATGTGCAATGAAATATTGATCAAAACGAGCTTGATTAATTATTATATTGGATATTGACATTAAGTGATGATTAAATGCATATATTAACCTTACAAATATTCATATTAGATAAACAAGCAGGAAACAAAAGTACGATAAGAAAAAAATAATAACGAGAAAATAAATTTTATATTATGTTGTATCAACATGAGCAAGGTAATGCAGTTAAAATACTATATTGATTATAATATATCAATAGTCTGAAATAACCTATCCGAAGGAAAATGGTTTATTCATCTATGACATCAACATACAAACATATCTTGCTAACATTAACCTTTCATATCTTATATTAACATGAAAGAAATATTATTATAAAAAAAAACATTAACAGTTAATCAGCCCAAATACTGAATATCAATTTTTTTTTATATATGTTTAATGATGAAAATAGAACCTTTTCGATTGAAAAAATACTCAAATTCGTTCCAGATTCAATACGTTGCATGCATCGACCAGCCTGTAATATATGTCAAACATAATGTTGGACTTTTTATGTGTGTATCGTTTGTCATGTCTTTACAGAAAGTTGAGGGCAAATCAAAATTTAATTATTTATAGATCTGTCAAACATGAAATCGATGTAAATGAACCAAACTTGCAAAATAATGAGAAAATATATAATATACATAGCATCATACAATAAAATTGAACAAATTTCTATACATTTTGTTTAAATCATTTTCTTTTGTAAATATAAAATGTATGATTCGACATTTCCATCTAATTCAAAGAAAAAGCGGGTAGATTTCCGCGTCAAATGAAACCAAGAGTATTCAAAGTATAACTATGACTAGGCGAAAATGAGTCCATCAAATGATAAAAGAATGATTTATTTGTTTCGTTCAAATCTTTGTTGTTGTTGTTTTTTTTATTCAATGTAAATACATTGTTGTCAAGAAAAATGATTGAATGTCCAGTGAGAATACAAATTACAGAATCAACTCGAGCAATAAAACGTATCAGAATAACACATCCATGAACTTATCTTATGTACTTTTAGCAATTTCAATAAAGCACGTGCATAGGCATCAGGGCGCCAATTGCTTCCCCCGAGGAAATGTCATTAGAATAATATTATTTAATTACTAGAACATGCATAACATAAAAATCATAATGATTGTTAACAAATCTTGTATGGTTTATTTTAAAACCAATTATTAAATTAAGTAATGGATTATACTTCGCTTACTTCCTCATACATTAGTTTCATGATTAATATTTCAATTTTGGTTTGAAAAACCAGCTAACTTAGCATTTGAATAATCTTTTATAAACACGAAAAAATAGTATGACCTAAATAATCTTGTCATGATCTTTCTTAATATTTAATCATTCCACTTAAAATAAAAATAGTAACACCATGACCTGCGTGACATATTAAAATCTGGAGTAATTGTGATCCCTCGGAAGCATTAATCGCAACAAACTTTCATGAAAATTGCAGATTCGGTTTGATTGAGGATGTACACGAAGGATAATGAAAAAGTGCAACATCTATCACTTCCCCTAGCACCGGCTTGGGCGGCACTTAATTTTCAACACTTAAAAGAGTTGACATCAATTATCCCGAAGGACCAGAAAGATACAACGACACTGAAGTGAAGTACGGGGCAACATTTTACAGCTTCCACACAGCACTTGACACTTGCTTTTGTTAAGAATAAAAATCTGGATAAAGTTTCTACTTGATTTTGTAAATTTAAAATGATATTACCGAAGATTGTGCACATTTAATACACAGAAATCATTCTTGGATGGATAATGTTTTGAACATTTATCTACATATCTTAATATGTTTCGACTAGTTATTTTGATATAAACCTTGAAATATATTACAAAATTTATCAGGGGAATTAATTAAGCCAACTATTTGTTATTTCATTGAATGGTTTATGTTTTCATCAAGATTGGAAAATAAAGCTGTCACGCAAACATAAAAACTATGATCTTTGATAATCAACAGAAGAACCGATCAATTTATGACAACCATGAATTTCATTTCAAAGCGTATAAAGCTATATATCTGATGCAAAATTATTGTTTGGATTTTAAAAAAGAATACTTCCAAGATGTTTGTACAAAAATAAAAATGATAAATTGCGTTACAGCGCGTGGCGCATGCACAAAGTCATTGCTAAACGAATAAAAGTAAATTTCTCGGGAATCAACCATATCATAATGGAACCAATAAAATTATACTGTTGATAACTTTAATAAAAAATATTTCATAAGGTATAGATTTATACCCTTTAAAAGAGGAAACTTTCAATTTATATTGAAAATCTAATACATTCATGTCTTTGTGTTAACTTAACATTTCAACATCACATTGGTGGACGGCTTGTGTCTGTATGTGTTTTGAAATTAAATGCAACCAAAACTATAACAACATTTTCGTTTATGAAAATACGTGTGGATAGAAGGCTGTAAAGGTCATTATGGCAACTTTCACGCTTAACTGGTGGAGGTAGATATTGGTGCGCTTTTGTGTATTATTAGAGTACCACTACCAACGTTGCTTAAGCTATCTGGATTGGCTCCTCATATCTAGAATCCTGGTGGGATTCGGACCCACAGCGGTGTGTGCAAGCGGTTTGAAGTCAACGATCTTGACCAACCGGCAACACAAAGACGCCATATTTCAAAATTTAACGTAATGTCAATATTTACTCTAAATATTTACGATAGAGTGCAAAGAGTACAAGTCAATGAAGATGTAATTTATACATAATTACATAATTTACACGTTTAGTCCTAGGCTAATCTATTTTGTATAAGCAATTTTAGAGAGAGAGAGAATACATGTTTATTGCCGTTTAGGACTTATTTCATATTATTTAAATGGATGAAAATACTCAAACATACATCAGTATTCATTTTTAATTTATTCCTTATCTTCGTGATTTCCCCCTTATGAATTATTTATACATCCGTGTTCCCTTTTATCTGTATATGCAATAGAGGTTTATTGTGTTGATTATCATAATTATAATCATTAAATAAATTTCAGGTATCCCTTTTCATAAATATTTAGCTTTAATGTGAGTCTTAAAATCATTCATTGCGAGTTATTTGTGACCGTCTTTAAGGACGGAAATACTTCTGGCGAGTGTCAAAACTGATTGATTATCCCTGAAATATCAGATTGGCCTTGCAAGCTACAATATGGTAAGAAAACGAGATTCCAGAAAGTAATGAATGACGTCTTGATCCTTGAAAACACATAATATTGAAAAGATACGCTACTGTGCGTCTTATGAAAAGGAAAATTCAACGATATATTGATACTTCGTCTAATGTCTATCTGCAAAGGACGGTTTAATTGGATGGCTTGATTTTGTCTCGGGAAATCCGAATACAATGAAGGCGAAAAAAATACACTGCCATCAGATCAACATGTGAAAAAAAACTCAGATTCTTGTATATCAAGCCATGGAACAACTTGAAACTGATTTCCATGCTTATCAGACACAATTTTAAAAATGTATATAAATGAGTTTGTTTTTGCAGCATCATGAATATAAACTGTTATCGACTTTCCAATTTATTAATTACAACAATTTGTTCAGCGTATTAAATAAAAACGTGTCCCTCTACATTTAAGAGTTAAACCTTTTTAAGTACACTAATTACTATATATAGAAACAAATTGCCTATGATTTCAACTGATTATGAGTGACACGTAACCGATTATCAGTTAACGGCCCGTGGCCGATAACTGATAATTATAATCGGCCCGTAGAACACGAGTACATGCACAAACTGAAACAATGGCGTCACATTTGACGTCATCAAAACAGCTAGCTGTGAAAGTGAAAGTATGATTGCAGTCTGATTCCATGCCTACTATTTTGCGATTGATGCACGAAAAGCTTGATTTTACCATTAGAACATAAGCGATAAGGGTAATTTCTACAAACAAAGCTTTGTTGAAATTTAAAGAAAGAACATACTAGCTTCAATTTCATTCCGTGAAAATAAACCGTGTTTCTTAATTCAGTTGCGTTCATATTAGGGAAGCAACTCTGTAGTAGTAACTGTATAGTACTGTTGAAATCTACAGTGAAAGGAACTTCAATGAAAGAAAGAAATATCAAAGTAAGTTTTAGGTCTATCAAGGTCCTTGGGGTCATTATTTATTTTGCAAGTCGATTATCACCTTCCGGTCCTAATCTGCCATGTATTAATCTCTTAGTTATTGTTATTTTATCACAACAGTGGATGTTGCCTCAACGAAAGCTACTAGCCTTTTTTGCTATTTGTACAACTTTTAAAGCATCAGACGTTCCTAGTCTTGGAAATGAGTAAAAACTTAAGTAAAAAAATATGGAATTTAAGGCATTTGTTATAATTATCTTTTTCCGGAATCATATTGGAAATATTCAAAATAAAAAATACTATTAATATAAAATTACTGAGCTGATGTAACGTTAGATGTGGATATGAAGATTATTGTCATTAAATGAATTGTTCCAATGGTGATCAAATACAATATTGCATTTTTGTACATACCGTTATGAAATATGAAATGTATGATAACATGACACAACCTTTAAAATCAAATGTATGATATATTATCAGAATTGTTGTATTTTGGGCCGGAGGCCTTTATTTACAAATAAAAGTGTTGTTGTTGTAGTTGTTAAATCTCTTCAAAGTTCTATAATTATGTTGAAAGAATACATGTTATATGCTAAACAAATAAATTTAAATCATATCTGTTCGATAGAATATAGACGCATTCAACATAATGAATAACGAAGACAGAAGTAAGTAATGATAACAAATATGTTGGTGCAATTTGCATCAAGATTGAAAAACATCTTTTTTATGTTTAAATAGAAGTTTTTAAGCATACTATCATTAAAAACATTTATTTATTCATCAAAGAAGCACTAAATACACATGCGTCTAATGTACAAAAGGGCCAAAAAGCAAAGGCTTTATGTTTTTCTTAAAATTATTGTAAACTATCTTCGATCATATGGTACACGAACAGACAAAGCTCGTGATTTGCATTTTCTTTTACAACCATTTCCTTCATTTATTTTGGAAATTATTATATTGAATGAAGCTCATGCTTTTTCGCTGATAAAACTACGTCTATGACAGTTTAATGAATTTCACTCTACCTTCCTCTTTCCGAGATGAGTCATTTTAGACATTATTTAGGGAATTTACTGGACATATGTCAATGTTTTCCTTACAAGTAGTCAAACAAATGTTCGCCAAGCTTTCAGTAACTGTGATTTATACACACGATCAAGTAATACTGTGATTTTTTCCAGGCAAAATATGTATTGATTCTTTGGTGATATCATGCCATGAACTATGACCTTTTTAACGCACTTTTTGGGATCTTTTAAATGATTACAACAATTTTACCTATAAAATTCTGGAAACAAAGTGATCCCTCGGAAGCATTAATCACAACAAAATAACATAAGAATTGCAGACTCGGTTTGATTGAGTCTGTACATGAGGGATAATGAATAAGTGCAACATCCCTCACGCCCCCTAGCACCGGCTTGAGCGGTACTCAATTCTCAACACTTTATAGTGCTGGCATCAATGATCCCGAAGGACCAGAAAATATAACAACACTGAATCAGCATAAGCATCATTTCAATCTCATTCTGTCAAGATTATCATATTGTTTTTCGATATTTCAAAAAGATCCTAATTAAATACTGTTGAAACGTTGGTGCAATATCTTTTAACTGCGAATACATTGAATATACCTTTGTTTTTTAAAGGCCAATTATGCCGAAGAATTGCTTTTATTTTTATTTCTCAAAAGCTTTTTTACTTTTGATGAACTATAATTATAGTTTCCGAAAAACCCTACTTTATTAGTTAACGAATTGGCCAATTACATAAACCATCTTTGTTCTGTCGCTTTTTGGCAAATTATGACAGTTATAGTTGTTGTATGTTGTATGGGTGTCAAAATACTAAATTAATGTGTTTACATTTTGCTACAAATTACTTAAATGACACAAGACTTTACATTTAACGATACTTTTATCGATGGCAATGACCAAACATGTTTTAATACTACTATTCAGATGTTATAAAACTCGTGTTTGCCCTTTTTTAAAGAAGGAAAAATTTGTTTCTATTTCATAATATGCCTTAGATATGTGATACTTTTGTAAATAAAGTAAATTGCACCGATGAGTCAACCAAAATCCTATTATCTAGCTGTTCCTTTGTATCGTATTGTGATTGTCAATTAATTTTTATTTATTTCTTACAGAATGCATTTGTGCTCTTATGAAAGTACATTTTTTTGTATATTTTTGAACCAAGAGATATTGTTATGGTAGAGCCAACATCTATCCTTAATGCATCACAAAACCTTTGTAATCAAATTTGAAATTCATATAACTTTAAAGTATAGTGAAATATTATTGCATTTTAAGTTTCCTCAGAAAGAAACCCAACGTGTAAAAATTCTAACACAATCTACATCTGTACATCATACTATTAGCATACTTTCAGTCCGCACTTATATGCCATCTTATAATTCTATTTTCTCTTCATATAATGAGAACATAATTTGATAAAGGTCTCCTTCTTATCTAGAAATAATTTGATTCTCACGAAAAGGACAGTACTCAGAACAAAGCAAACAAGAGGGCCATGATGGCCGTAGATCGCTCACCTGACTTATCAAACTCATCCAAACAATTACCTAGACAAACATTCTGACCAAGTATCATGACAGGTGAGTCAAAAATGTGACCACTACAGTGTTAACAAGGATTATCCATATTTGAGCAGTGCGACCTAGTTTTTTACCCAGGTGACACATATTCAAACTTGACCTAGAAATCATCAAAACAAACTTTCAGACCAATTTCCAGGATACTTGGATCAAAACAGTAGCAACTAGAGTGTTAACAAGATTTTTCTATTTTTAGCTCCGGTGACCTAGTTTCACACGTGATGTCGAACTCATCCAAGCAATTAACTAGACAAGCATCCTGACCAAGTTTGATGATAATTGAGTCGAAAATGTGACAACTAGAATGTTAACAAGGTTTTTCCATATTTGGGCGGTGTGACCTAGTTTTTCATCCAAGATGACCCATGTTCGATCTTGACTTAGAAATCATCAAAACACACTTTCAGACCAATTAACAGAATATTTGGACCACAACAGTAGCCACTAGAGTGTTAACAAGATTTTTCTATTTTTAGCTCCTGTGACATAGTTTTTCATCCGAGATGTCCCATGTTCAATTTATTCCCAGGAATGACCTAGACAAGTTTCCTGACCAAGTTTGATGACAATTGAGTCAAAATTGTGACCACTAGAGTGTTTACAAGGTTTTTCTATTTTTAGCTCCTGTGACCTAGTTTTTCATCTGAGATGACCCATGTTTGAACTCATCGGAGCTATCACCTAGACAAGCATCTTGATCAAGTTTAATGATGATTGATGCAAAAATGTGACCGCTAGAGTGTTAACAAGGTTTTTCTATTTTTAGCTCCGGTGACCTACTTTTTCATCCGAGATTACCCATAATCAAACTCATTCGAGTTATCATCTAGACAAACATCTTGATCAAGTTTAATGATGACTGATGCAAAAATGTGACCGCTAGAGTGTTAACAACAAGGTTTTTCTATTTATAGCTCCGGTGACCTAGTTTTTCATCAGAGATGACCCATGTTCGAACCCATCCAAGCAATTGACTAGACAAACATTCTGACTAAGTTTGATGATGACTGGTTCAAAAATGTGACCACTAGAGTGGTCACAAGGTTTTTCTATTTATAGCTCCGGTGACCTACTTTTTCATCCGAGATGATCCATATTCAAACTTATCCGAGCTATCACCTAGACAAACATCCTGACTAAGTTTGATGATGATTGGGTCAAAAATGTGACTTCTAGAGTGTTCACAAGGTTTATCTATTATGAGCTAAAAATCCCATATTAATAAACAAAACTTTTATGAATCAATTAACGTTTACCCTATTTGCCGATAACTTTTCTTTGCCACCAGCAGAGAGCACGGCCAGGTAGAACGTCCATGCAGTCTGACCAGACTCGATACCTTTGGCTGACTTATTTCATCCTGATATGCCCAAATTTGATAATAAACTATTCTACAGAGAAATTCAACCTGTTAAGTGTTGATGGGAACTCAATTTGAACAAACTGAACGGAGGCAACTTTGTGATATATCATTTTTAAAGTACACTTGTAATGTGAAAAAACAACGTTTTAATACATCTACGATTGACCACGGATACTATTATTTCTTTCATACCATAAAAGTAAAACAATGCCCATACTTGTGCTGAGTTCAATGCACGGAATGATACTTGTTTAAATGATTATGTGAAAAGCTTATTTGGTCTCAGAAATGATCAATATTTTTCTTCTTAAAAAAAGCAAATTGCGTTTTATAATGAAAAATTAATAATAGATTTAGAATATGTGAGATGTTTATTACATAAAGCATAAAGAGAGCGCAGAATAAAAAAACAACTTGAGATCAAGGTTGGAAATGTAAGAAAAAACTGTTGTTGTTTTTTGCTTTGATACAAATGACTATAATTACTCATTTCCAAAACGCAAAAGTTGGCTTAGCTATATGGCCAATTGGTAACTTTTGGACAAAATGTTACATGACAAAAAAAAAAACCTTTAGAAAAAAAATAAGTAACAATGTAAATGTGCCTTTAAAACAATCAATCATTGATGCTTAATTTTTAAAATGACGATTATTCATGTTTTTGTTATCGGACTGTTATCGGATTTTCCTACGTTGTTTTGTTCATTTTTCTAGCGTGTGATAAGAATTGTATTGCAAACAGTTACTATACGACCATAAATGTTACTGAAATACAGATTTATAGAAAAATGAACGTGTTCCATGTAAAAGTATCATTAACTTCTGACAGATTAATTTCAGAGAATAAGATACAACTATGAGGATTATAATGAGTACACAAATCCGGTGAATGAACTTTGTTTCTTTGACATAAAGTACTTTAAAGGCAAGAATTCATAAGTTTCCATTTTAGAATATGTTACCATGGTGATTTTTTAAAGATGATTAAATAAAGTTCAGTAACCTAACAATTGTAAAGAATGTTCACTAAAATTTCTAAAGTAACATGTGACAAGTTGATTAGTGAATGCAAAGAATGCTTTCTAAGTAAATAACATATTTTTGAACACAATTATATTTAACCCGAGTTGAATGACCTTGAATTGAAGGAAGAAATATCTGAGACAATTCGACGATTTGTAAAATATCTTTTCAAACTTCTTGTTTATTTATGTTTTATGACCCTGCAGGCATTCTAAAGGAAAGGCATATTTAGATAAGTTTTAAAATGAGTTTATTAATTGCAAATATAAATCTTGAATACCATACAGTTTTATAATAAAACATAAAGGTAAAACTTAAATTTGAAATTGATTTACTTTTAAATGCAAACATCTAAACATTGGCCGTTTTAAGGACAATTTAAGATTTACCTGGCGGTCGTTCCACCTTACCCACTCTCTTGGACCACTTATCATACATTATTTTTGATCATTGTGAAGAGATTATTGTCCAGGTGACCAAATATTAAGATCAATTTACATGTAGAATTTCCGCACCGCCCAAAGATCGAACTAGGGACCCCTGTATAACAAATTTGATACTCTCCTTATAGAATCAAACGAATATAACCTTCATAACGAAGATGTATCTTATACTTGCGAGCACTTGAAATCAATACATAATATATATTTGTATAATTGGAAAGATACCTTTAAAATGTAAGGCTACCAAATTACAACTATCTGATAATTGGTGAATACAGGTTACGATCTCTAGCAATAACATTTAATCTCTTGAAATGGAAACGGATTATTAACACATTAAACATAAGTAGTAGAAAACAGTATGATCAAAAAAATTCATTTTGGAAATGTGAGTTATTGCATGCATTTAAGAAATAAATAAAACATAATCAGTATTGTGTAATTTCAACTTTCCTCTCTAAAATAGCTAAATTTATTAATACATTTAATCTATTAAAATACTTAAGCATAAAAATAAGTTTATTTTATTACATTTTCTTAAATTGTATATAAAACTACTATAATAATAATAGTTAAAATTGAAACTTTAACCCAAATAATAACAGAAATATATGATTACTTAGGAAACATCATTCATTTTTTTAGCTTTATCATGTGGAAAAAAGTCATGTTAAGTTGTAGACTTATAAATTATAACGAAACATATATATTGCTAATCAATGAATAACAAATCCCCCCCCCAAAAAAAACAAATAAATCCCTGTTTGTTACTAATGACTGAATAAGAGCCATGTCTTTCAATTAATTCAACACTATTTGTTTTGGCAATCTCAACCGATAATGAGGAGCATTTATATATAATATACTAGGATCATAACAAACAAGGTTATTTTATTTAGCAATTTCTCGAAATTGCTTTTGACAAACATAAAATATTAAAAAACACAACCTTGAACATTCTTTGAAGCATATTGTTATTTGTTTATACCACAAATTTAAACAATCCATACTAATTGGTGATACTGCATAAAAGGTTTTTTAAATATTTTTTTTGTCTTTGCAACGTAATTTCATGAAACGTTGATCTGTGGAGAAGAATAAAATTAAAGGAGATAAACCCATAGTATAAAAATGGTTTGGCAGATTCATTTTTAAAGTAACCTGTCATTGAAATTACGTTTAATTGTAAATGACTGGATTAAATTCAAAGGCCGAAAAAAGTAACCCAATTTCTTTTCACTAAAAATGTTTCTGTATCAAATTATGGTATTGTGAATAACTATTATAAATATTATAAACATAAATATTATAATGAATCTTATTTTAAATTTCTAATCCTGCTTATATATGTTTTTAATGTAACTGAAGTATGCGCAAGCGCCTGTTTCTTTGTTTAACCTTAAGTCTGTGTGAACTCTTATAATGACACTTGTAGGCACAGCTTGATATCACACCAGACGACAAATGAATAGATTTGTATTAAAAATGTAAATTAATGCGTTATTTCATTGATTGAAGTGTATAATTGTATTGATATACAGGGAATAAAGATAAATTGTTAAATGCTTCCACATTGCCATATCAAACTTCGCTTATGCGTGGTATAAATAACAAAGTTGAATGTGCACCCTAGTGTGTAAACTGAAAGGTTGCAAATTACCTGAAATAATTTTAGAACAAACGGAATAATAAAGTTCTTTTAAAAGCTATTTTGCGATTATTGTTCTGCGTAATTGTCTCATGATACCATTTTCTGATTGGGGAGTTAAATTTGTGTTCTAAATGAATTAAAACCTAGTAGTAAAGACAAATACTTGTTGGTACAGGAAGAGATAATATGTTTGTGCTATCCCGACTTAGCTTTATTTTGACTGAGCATCCAAAAGATTCCCCCCCCCCCCCAAAAAAAAAAATGGGATAAAAACTCATATTTTGCATGTCTTTTTTCCAGGTATTTTCGTTTTTCACATATAATTTCATATCACAAGTAAATAATTTCATGTAAACTGATTCAATATCATATCGCTGAAGACTGATTTCTAGGAAAAGTATTTCCTATTTACCTGACCTGTTTGTTTCAAAGCAAATGCTGTCATACGCCTTTTTGTTTCAAAGCAAATGCTGTCATACGCCTTAATATAATGCATTGATCAGTCATTATATGTTCTTTCATGTAATCATACAGCGCCGTGTGCAAAAGCTACTACTGTAGCTTTGGCATATAAGAGTTTAAGAGTTTATTTCACAGTACATTTGGGCAATATGCCCATGCATACACAGTACATATAACAAAGCATACAATACAATCAAATGGTCAATGTCACAACTTAATAAAACATATATCATTAAGTTACACAGTATTTTTAGCAATCAGAAAACGTTAACTATAAATAGAATATACTATCAACATGTCTCAATTCATATACTGGTAAATAAATACTAAGGACAGATACCATCCTATTAATAAGGAAGTAAATCACAAAACAAAACGAAAATAAGTGTATGTAAGAAACAGTGATACAGCGTTTGGGGCAAACTTTTGATTAACTGTAAAGAATAGTGTTTCGAACATCGAAAGCTTTAAATATATACATTGATAAGTTTCTAATTTCTATTTCATTTTCTGAATTCATCAATGTTACAAATTTATGTATATTTGGTCTTTTCCAAAAGTGTTTTTTTTATATATTTTTTTCGTAATTCATTAATTAGAGAACATTCTAAAATAAAGTGAAATTCATCTTCCAAAATTAAACAATTTTTACATTTCCTATCATCAAAAGGTATAGCACTAGGTTTATTCCACCTGCCGGTTTCAATCTCGAGTCTATGTGAAGAAACTCTTAGCCGGGACAGAGCAATTCTAAATTTTTCAATATATAATTATAGACAATGGAGTATTTGGAAACCTTTGGAAATATGCAAACACATAACTTTAAAAATGTAACAGTAGGTGTACAAAAACAATTAAGCACTTTTAGTCAAATAATTAAAACGCTTAAGACCTGTAGCTAGAATTTGAATGATTTCTTTTCGTATATCTCTATAAATATTTCCTTCAATAGGTCGTATAATCAATTGTCGTAAATGACGGATGACTTTACGTTGATCGCACGAGCATGTTACCTGATCTGACATATTTAGATAATCATAATGTGAAAAAGAAACAAAACGGGAAAAAACATAAGTTATATCAAATACACAAATTTGCGAGCATATGGCTAGATATGAAGACTGTCTTTATATATTCTATGTAATACACTAGTTAACATGGGCTTTAAATTACCTGAAACCGAAGCCATTCCAAAGGATAAACAGCCCAATTTCTTATATATTATTTATGATTATCTAGCCCAAATGACTGGCAATTAGTCATATGAAATATTTAGTTTCCCTATGGAATGTTTATGTGATTTCCTCTCTTGTCATGAACTGCCTTTCACCTTCCAACAAAAGCGTATCACAGCCATTCTTATCACATATATCTATAAAATTTGATGTAATAAAATAAATACACAAACAACGCCAATAAATTGGACATTTGTATTTGCCATTGCACATAAACATGCAAAATAAATATTAACTGTTTATTACTCTATGTGTAATAAAATATCTTTATAGATTTTATAAACAGTGAAATTATGTTGTTTTCTTGACCTTTTTGATTCTGTTTACGTACAATATCGAATTCGATGTGTGTTGAATAACGGTGACATTTTATGTTACAACTCTTTGAGAACCTACCATAAGAATACGGAAACAACATAATTTTACTGTTTATAAATTTATTTAGAAATATTGCATGACATTTAGCTTTATACCCTTTAAGAAAGTTGTAAGACGTTCCTCTGAATAATTGGTCTGTATATACATCGACAAAGCAAACCCTTTTAGTAACAGTTCTCAAAATAATATCGGTATAACGATTTGAGTGCCTTCAAAAACTTCTTTATATACCTGCAATAAAAGCAGAATTGTAAAATCGGTTATGCAAGTTAGTAAACTTAGTCAAATTGAAACATTAATTTTTTTGTAAAGAGACGTACATTACAACTTACGGATAACGTAACTATTTTTTTGTTATAATAATAAATCATAATAAAATATCAAGGCAGATAAAACAGGATTGACATATATTACAGTCACCAAAAATTCAAAACAAAATTGAAAAAGATTGATTGTCCACAAGTAAACTAAATAAATACATGACTGAATGTATTTCACTTTATCTTTACTCTGTATAGCAACTAAAACGTTAGTGTATTTGTTATGTTCAATGTTATGTGTTTTATTTCTATTTCGTGTAATGTCATCGTATTATTATTTAAAAGCAGCTATTTTCATGTTACGTAAAACAAAATCTTTTTTTTTCGTGACAATGGTATATTTTATTTACCGGAAGATACGCAAATAGAAGTAATTTTATCAATATGATTTATACCTTGCTACGCAATTTTAGTCAACCATTATGATAGCATACAATAAGATATTCTTATTTGATTATTGCGTACACAGATAAAAAGGGGATCACGAACGTATAAATAATTTATGAGGGGGAAATCACGAAGAAAATAAATAAAGTAAAAATGAATACTTTCCTATGTTTAATTAAAAACGTTTTCCAGGGTTTTCATATAGACATAATAGGCAAAATTAAAATTGTTCAATAGTATTTCTTTAAACTTGGTATGTTATTAGAAAATGAAATCAGATATATTTTAAACGGAAAAAAAGGATGGGGTCTCCGTTCTCATTTTCGAGGTATCTGTCCTTGAATTTGACTTTCTTCGTTACATTCAGGGCAGATAATTTACAATGAAGCGAAATTTTACATTTTTTCTTCTTATTTCCATAAAGCTTACCTTCGTCTGAGACAATATGCAAAATTTCAAGAGCAAATATAGAGTGGATAGGTTTTTTTAACTTTTTCTCTTAATCCTGTATTTTTTCTTAAAATTTGGCCAATTTTTATGAATCTAAAGTACCTCTAAGGAATTGCATGTAATTATGTATTGTATTCAACAATTAAAAGAAAAACATTATTCAGAAGTAAAAAACAAGAATTTATTTACGTATGTATAAGTTATCTGCCCTTTAAATGACCCCAAAAAGTAGAAAAGTCTGATTCAGGGGCACATAACTCAAAAACGAGAACGTTGACCCAATTATTTTTTTCGCTTAAAATGTTTCTGTAATCATATTCTAACAACATGCCAAGTTTCAAGAAATTCTATAGAACAGTTTTAATTTTGCCTATATGTCTATATGAAAACTCCCGAAAACGTCCTTAAATAAAATTCATACGAAATAAGTCCTAAACGGCAATAAACTTTTTTTTTCTCTCTGAAATTGCTTATACAAAGTAGATGAGCCGAGAACTAAACATTTATTTTGACGACTTCATTAATTTGTTTTCTTTCCACTTAATCATAATTTTTAGAGTAAATATTGACTAAATGTTAAGAGGTTTTCAAATTTTGAAATATGGCGTTCTTGTGTTGCCGAAAGGTCAAGGTCGTTGACTTCAAACCGTTTGCACACACCGATGTGGGTCCGAATCCCACTAGGAACTTTTGATTCTAGATTTGAGGAGCTTATCCAGATAGCTTTAGGTCCGTTGGTGGTTGTTCTTTAATATTACATAAAATGGCACCAATATCTACCTCAAACAGTAAAGCACGAAAGTTGTCATATGAACTTTACAGTATTGGTGCAACATTGTCTTCTATCCACAAGTATCAAATACGAATATTTTGTTATAGTTTTGGTTGCGTATAAAAATTTAAAACACATACATACAAGATTTGAAAACAAATCACATCCATCCATGAGATGTTGAAATGTTAAGTTAACGCAAAGACATGATGTATTAGATATTCAATTAAAATTGAAATGAAATTCATGGTTGTTATAAATTTATAGGTTCTTTAGTTGATTATCAAAGATTATAGTTTTGGTGACGTTGAAATTCAGTAACAGAAAAAAATAATTTGATTATACTGTCTATATCCATATGACAAATAAATTCCTAATTGTATGCACAGACATTTTCAAAAAAATCAAAATCAAATATTGTCTCTTTCAGTATCAAATTACTATATAAATATATGCAAAGTACGAGCAGTAACAGTAAGCTATATGCCAAATATCTTCTAACTTTTAAAGTTTGACCAAAGGATAACAAAAGATGCTTGTTCTCACCAACAGTGATTGTTTGAGATGGTTTGAAAACCCGAATAAGGCACAGCTTACAATAATTAAGTAAATATATTGTTTATCTTTGATATGCTTTAAATATTTAATTAAATTTCTATTACAAAGATTTTTTTAACCAAGATATAAATATTTGTATTTAGAAATCATCTTGTATTATAGATAAACATGAGATTTGAATGTGTGAAAAGCCTGATGATACAAAAGAAATTTATGATTGCTTGACGGCTTTATTTTTCAGTGTTGATTAAAACATAAACCATTCAATGACATAAAAAGAAAATTAGCTAATTCAATTCCCTTGATAAATTTGATAATTGATTTCAAGGTTTATATCAAATTAACTAGTCTAAATGAATAAATATATGATGATAAAAGTTCAAAACATAATTCCTTCGAGGATGCGTTCTGTTTTTCTGAGAACTAAATTAAATATGCACAACTTTCGATAATATCCTTTTTTAATATCAAGTTCATCTTTCCACTAATATGAAGTTACAATTTATCTGAAATACCAGTTTAATAAATGTTCATTATGCATATGAGACATCGAACCAAACCTCTTATGACTTTTTTTTAAAATATTTGTTCATATTATTCGTATATATTCGTAGCTAGCTGAATTTGCAAATATCTGTTGTATTTAATAACGATTTGATATTGATATCTTAAACTTACGGAAAAGAAGATATTCTGCGTAAGCAATAAAGACAAAGTTCAAAGTGAAAATTGCTCAGTTAGATCGGTTTAATATGTCTGTTCATGAGAAATAATGTAAACTGCAAAACCTCTTGCGGTCCCTTACTCTTGCTTAGCTTTGGCTTAAGCAGTAGTTAATCTTCAACACTATACATCATTGTATTTTATTCTTTACACGTGAAAGGCAGAGGAGCAGAGTTAAAATGTAATAAATCTAACGTTCTGTTAATAAGTGCATGTATCACAATACCTCGGATACGGTTTATTTTTCATGATTCAAGGATAAAGACACATGTAATCAGGTCGTGATGTTACCATTTTTTAGGTTAAAAAGAATGATTGAATAATAAGAAACATCATGACATATGCTTTTATTTCGTGCTGAAAAGACATTTCCTATTAGAAGATAGTAGGCTTTGGTATATGCTATACTATTTTATGACGGTATTATTTCTATGACTTTATTGCATATAAATATGATAAACAAGATCAACAAGGAATGGCGGCGTTCAATGAACGCAATCCCCATGAAGATGAATGATTACTTGTTTGAAATTGTGTAGCCTTAGTTTCTAGATTATGACTCCATGAACACACGATTTGCTAGAACAGATAAATATAAAGGGACACGGTCAAATATTTCTATCTTCAACATATGACAACAGACAGATGTAACATGATGAAGGCTTAAGTGTCTTTGAGAGAGTATTTGTAAAAGTAATGGTATTCTGATATGACTCCGGTTTTTTTGTATATGAAACAGAAAGTGACACTCCATAATTTTTTTTATCATTTACTGGACATAAACGGTTGTGCATGTCAGGCACCGACATTAAGACAGTTTTCTGACAAATATTTCTTATTCTTAGTATAGTTTCTTCTTTATTCACCAAAGATGATTGACCTTCATTTGTATTTAATTTATCAGAAATTAACAATTTAATTTTCATTTGTTAAGAAAGTGGTTTTGTCAAAATGGGTAATTCATCTAAAGTATTAATTTACCATTGATAACAAGTTTTCAATTCTAAGAATCATCATCTTTTTTTTCTGCTTAATATTCAAAAATACTTTTTTTTCAAGACAAATAAATAAACAATATAGCGATGAATGAACCTTTTTTATTATGAACACTTGAACATTTGGAAATGTATATATAACTATTTTGGATGAAGTTATTGACAGACACGAGATTCTAATATCCTTTGGTAAGACATTTGGTCCTGTGTACCCCAAAAACCAAAAATGAAAAATAAATAAGGAAGTAAGCAAAAAAATATGCACCGGTTAATTTGACAATTGGTTAAAACATTTGATTTGTTTATAATTATAATGACCTTTATGTTATGATATAATATTATTCTGAAAGCGTTTCCTTGGAGGATTCAATTAGCGTTTCTGATACCGAGATATCTAAATTATTCAGCTATAAACGTGCTCTATGGTAATTGCTAAAAGTACATAGGGGACATTTCATAAATATGATATTCTGATAAATTTTAATTGTTCGAGTTGATTAGGAAATTTGTCTTCTCACGAGCATGCCAGAATTCCAGAATTGCACATTTATGTAAGTCATGTAAATTGCCTTACTACAATGTAACAAAAAACAACAGCAAAAAAAAAAAAAAAAATTGGTACAATTCATGTGATTATTTAATAAAAAATACTCTGTGATGTCATTCATTGTGATTTTTTATTTATGAAGCAACAATATGGTTTTTAATGAGGACGGAAATCAAACATATAAAAAGATACTACAGTGCTGTGGAAATATTTCCGAGTGTTTCTTGTTTAAAGAAATAGTTTAAAAAATGGATTAAAAAAATTTTTTGGAACAGAAAGCTTTTTGATTTTTTTTTAAACGACGAAACTCGGGTTTTCCTTATTTTAACCGCTTGCAAAACCAATTTTTTGAAGGTTTAAATTTTTTCATGATTTTAAATAAAAATGATTGTCCCAATTATTCATTTTTTGACGTTTGTAAGCGTTTTAAATAAAATTTTCCCCTCAAAAAATTTTAAAATTTTATTTTAAAAAAAGACATTTCCCTAAAGAAACTCTATTTTTTTTCTTTGCTTTTTTAAAAGATCAGACTTTTTCTTGAAAGAAAAAAAACAAAAGATTTAAGGCATGAAAATCCTCCCATATATAGGAAATTTTTCGTTTAAAGTTTTCAAATAAAAAATACTTTTTATAAATAAATCCCTAAAATTACTGGTGGTGTCAAAAAATTTAAGATTTTTGAAATATATTCAATAATTGTTCAAGGGTGATCAAATAAATTGATTGCCTTCTTAACATGCCGTTATAAAACATAAAATGTATAATAACATTAATACAACCTTATATGTATGATATAAAATCAAATGCGTTGTATTTCGGGCCGGAAATAAAAGTGCTGTTGTTGTTGTTGTTGTTAAATCGCTTTTAAAACTAGAACTTTATATTTTGAAAGAATACATGTGATATGCTAAATATTTTAATGGAGTCATATCTGTTCAATAGAATATAGATACATTAAACATTTGAATAAGACAGTAGTAAGTAACGATAACAAATATGTTGGTGTAATTTGAATTAAGATGGAAATACATCCTTTTATTTTTTTAATTGAAGTTTTTAAGCGTAAAATCATTAAAATTCATTCGTTTATTCATCAAATATGCTCTTGAAACGCATGCATCTAATGAACATCTTAAAGTTTATGTTTTTCATAAAATTATTGTAAAATGTCTCCGATCATATAGTATACAAAAAGGCAAAGCTCGTGATTTGCATTTTCTCGAACAAACCATCTCTTTCTTTTATTTTAAACATTACTGTATTGAATGAACGTCATGCTTTTTTCGCTCATAAAACTACTTCTATGACAGTTCATTGAATTAAACTCTACATTCCTCTACCGGAGATGAGTCATTTTAGACATTATTTGGAGAATTTAATGGACATATGTCAATGTATTCCTGACAAGTAGTCAAACAAATGTTCGTCAAGCTTTCAGTAACTGTGATTTATGCACAATCAAGGAATACTGTGATTTTTTCAAGATAAAATAAATATTTACTCTTAGGTGATATCATGCAATGAACTTTGACCTTTTGAACGCCTATTTTGGCATCTTTTAAATGACCACAACAATTTTACCGATAAGTCATTTCAATCTCATTCTGTCAATATTATCATATTGTTTTTCGATATTTTCAAAAGATCCTAATTAAATGCTGTTGAAACGTTGGTGCATTATCTTTTAATTTACGAGTGTATTGAATCTATCTTTGTTTCTTTAAAGGCCTTATATGCTGAAGGATTGCTTTTATTTTATTCCTCAAAAGCTTTTTATTTTCGATGAACTATTATGGTTCTCAAAAACTTACTCTATTATTTTACGAGTTGGCCAATTACCTGAACTATCTTTGTTCTCTCGCTTGTTTGGCAATCAAGACAGTTATAGTGATTTTGTATGGATGTCAAAATTTCAGTGTAGTTTACAATTTGCTACAGATTACTTTTATTACACAATACTTTACATTTAGCGCTTCTTTTATGAATGGCAAGAACCTAACATGTTCTAATACCACTATTTAGATGTTATAAAACTCGTGTAGAAGGAAAAAATATTTATTTTACTCAATTGAACCTTTTAGTTAATAATGTTCAATCCATCGCTAAGTCAACAAAAAACCTAATACATTTTTATCTGTCCATGTGTATTGATTGTCTCGTGATAACCAATACCAGAATGAAAATAATTTTTATTTCTTTTTTACACCATGCATTTGTGTTCTTATGTAAGTTCATTTTTGTACAATTTTGAACCTAGTGTTATTCACATAAAATGATGAATAAAGAAGAGTCAACAATTATCCATAATGCATCACAACACCTTTGTTATCAAATTTGAAATTCATATAACTTTAAGGTATGGTGAAGTATTATTGCATTTTGAGTTTCCTCAGAAAGAAACCAAACGTATAAAAATCCTACAACAATCTTCATCTATACATCATTCTATTAGTATACTCCCAGCCCGCTACTTATATGTCATCTTATTATTCTATTTTCATTATTATATAATGAGAAAATAATTTGATAAACGTCTCCTTATTATCTAGAAATAATTTGATTTTCACGACGGGGACAGTACTCAGCGCAAAACAACGCAAAAAACTTCACATATTAAACAAAAATTGTATGAAACAATTAACGTTTCCCTTGTGTGCCGAGAGATATTCTTTGCAAACAGCATAGCGAAAGGCCAGCCTGGACGTCCATGCAGTCTGACCAGACTCGATACCTTTACTGACTAATTACATCTTGATATGCCCAAAATTGATAATATTCAATTAAAGGCATTCAACATGTTAAGTTTTGATGACAACTGAATCGGATCATACTAAACTGCAAAAGCAAAACGTAATGCAACATTATGACATCATTTTTTTAATGTAAACTTGTAATGTGAAAAACCAACGTTTTAATACATCAACGATTGGCCATGAATTTTATTATTTCATTCATACCATAGAAATTAAATAATTGCTATACTGGTGCTGAGTTCAATGCACGGAATGATACTTGTTTAAATGGTTATCCCTTGCCGATATGCTATGTGAAAAGCACATTTTGCCTCAGAAATTATCAATATTTTTCATCTTTGTGAAGCGCATACTGCGTTTTATAATGATGAAAAATTAATAATGGTTTTAGAACATGTGAGATGTTTATTACATAAAGCATAAAAAAACACAGAATATAAAAAAAAAACACCTTGAGATTAAGAAAGGAAATGTAAGCAAAAAGTGTTGTTTTTTACTTCGATACTAATGACTATGATTTACTCAGTGCCAAAACGCAAAACTTGGCTTAGCTTTTGGACACAACGTTACATGACAAAAAATAGCCTTTAGAAAATAATATTAGTAACAATTTCAATGCGCCTTTAAAACAATCAAACATTGATGCTTAATTTTCAAAATGACTGTAATTCATTTTTTGTTATCGGACTGTTATCGGATTTTCAATAGTATTATTACGTTGTGTTGTTCAGTTTTCTTGCATATGATAAGGATTGTAATGCACTGTTACTATACGACCATAATTGTTAAAAAGTTACGTCATTAGTACAGATTTATAGAAAAATGAACGTGTTCAATGTAAAAGCATCATGAACTTCTGACAGAATAATTTCAGAGAATAAGATACCAATATGAGGACAATAATGAATATAAAAATCCGGTGAATGAACTTTGTTTCCTTGACATAAGGTTTTTTAAAAACAAGAATTCATTAGGTTTAATTTTAGAATATGTAACCATGGTAACATTTTAAAGATGATTAAATTCAGAGTTCAGTAACCTACCAAAGAAGAATGTTCACAATAATTAATCAAGCTACCATCTTAAAAGTAAAATAAATCAGTTGTATTTTTCTAGTGAATGAAGAGAATGTTTTGAAAGTAAATGACATATATTTTAACAGAATTATATTAAACCCAAGTTTATTGACCTTGAATTGATGGAACAAATAATCGCGATAATGCGACGATTAGTAAACATCTTTGCACACTTCTTGTATATCTATATTTTATAACTTGCAATCATTCTGAAGGACAGGCATATTTGTATAAGTTTTAAAATGACTTTATCAATTGCAAATATTAGCTTTGGATACCAAACAGTGTTGTTATAAAACATAATGGTATAACTTAAATTTGAAACGGATTCACTTCTAAATGAAAACATCTACACTTTCACCGTTTTTAAAACAATTTAGGATAATCTTTGTGGTCGTTCCACCTTACCTGCTCTCTTGATTTCTTATCCTTATTCATGATTTCTGATTAGTGGTAAGAGACAAATGTATGACAAAATATCCGAGATCAATTGTCTTCAAAAAAATTCACCCAACCAAAGGATCAAACTAGCGAACACAGATAAAAAATTTGATTCTCTCCTTAACGATAACCCTTTATAATGAAGATGGTTCACATATTTGCCAGCATATGATATCAATCCATAAAAATTATTTTTATAACTGGAAAGATATATTTGTAATGTAATAATACAAAACTACAACTATGTGATCATTTGGGAATACAGGTTACAATCTCTTGCAATTTCATACAATCTCCTGATATGGAAACGGATTATGAACACATTTAACACAAGTAGTAGAAAACAGTATGATGAAAATAATTCATTTTGGATATGTTAGTAATTGCTAGCATTTGGGAAATAAATGAAACCTAATCTCTTATTCAGTAGTGTGCCTTTACAACTTTTCCATCCAAAATAGCTAACATTATTAATACTTTAATATTTTTAATAATAACAAATCATATCAATCAGTTTATTTTATAACATACATAACCTTTAATTAAAATTTATATAACAATTTATAGTTTAAATTAAAACTATTACCAATATAATCATAGAAATATAATTTCTTAGAAACATGATTTTTTAGCTTTATCATATGGAAAAAAATCATGTTTAGTAGTAGGATTATAAACATTCTCTCTTGTAGAATAGATAACGATTTTAAGACCTTGCACCTACAAGTGTACAATGCGTCTTACATACGATAACAATTTTGGCGGCATTTTCCTTTATATCTTAAAGTATTTTCCATTAAGTATCAATTTTGTACTTCGTTTTTAGATTTCTAGTTACGAATTGATATAAGAACATCATGTTTTTTACACAAGAATTTACAATCAGATAAATATTTATGATAAATCCTGACTTAATCATTTATAAAACTTTAGATAAGAGGTTGTTTTGATACGTTCTTTAGTTCTTAATTAAACTTTACTTTATTGCAAATACCAATAAGATATCAGGTATTGAAACACGTTCGAATTCAATAAAATAGCTACTCTAATAAAACGTCAACTAGTAACATTCAAACAAATAAAATAAAATGCTTCCTTTGAAATAACTGACATTTACAATGATTTTCAATGAAAAACGATAAGTAAACATAAAGATATAAATGATCTTTAAATCTGTAACTGGCTCTGAACTATAAGAGGTATGAACAAGATTTTAAGTATGTATATACGCGTAAATATCATTGAGTAAAAGTGCAGTGCACAGGAACAGTATTTCTGCCTTGCCTAATTTTGGAGTAATTGTCCTTTTTCATTTTTACACTTTAAACTTTGCCCGGGACATAACTCACAAAAGAAACCACAAAAGATATCAACTAGAAACTTTGATGGTAGATACATATCATTACGTAGAAGTCCAATGCATAATAGTCACATCTCTACCTTGCCTAATATTGGAGTTATTGCTCGTTTTTGTTTTTACACTTTGAACTTTGGGACATAACTCTGAATTTACAAGAGATATCACCAAGATATTACTTTTCTGTGACCAAACCCTTTTTGGGACGAATCACCACGCTCGACCGGCTCTCGTATATTGACTGTTATACCTTAAATTGCTTGTCGTTCCGCGGCTAGTATGATAAGTATGATGCGACTACACTAACAATGAATATGTTTTATTGTGACTTGCATGTGGAAGGGTTATCCTAGCACAATAAGTATAATGCAATTATTATTTGTATTATTTTCAGAAACAAACTGCTTCCCGAGCTTTAATTATTCAGGGTAGCACATTTTAACTGCAATATAATTCTACATGCATATCACTTAAAACGTTTTACAAAAGGTTTGAAAAAACACAAATGAAATCACTCTTAGAATGGTTTAAATAAACACTTTATTATATCTAATCAGGAATATTTATTGCACTTCCGATATCACAATCTGTGTGTCTGTCTTTATCGTATGCTTTTATTCTTAAAGTTTATGTACAAAACATGGTGAAATAATATCCAATCGGCTAATTTACAGCTATTGATTAGCGCGCATGTCCCCGAAACAGTCTAAAGAGAAAATAAAATACACCCAGTCAGCAAATATCTCTTTTGTAAAGTTGACGACGCATAATGTCCCTTTCCTTATTCACTGCGGTATACCGTACCCCGGATATTGCTCGAAATTATGAGGACTTTTATCCCATTTCGCAACTTTGAACGAGGAAAGAAGGTTAGTTGAGTGACGATATTTAGTCATTTTGAAATGGTTTGATATAAATTTTATAGAAAAACAAATACTTCGATCATTTCTCTACTTACTGAAAACCCAAAAAGGTTGAGAAATAGCTTTGAAATGTAATTAGGAGGTAAAATTCGTCTCTTTGCTCACGTGATAAATGAGCTCGGATCAGTCAAATTTGATGTTTTTGTGCATATACTTCCTATATAGAAAAACTTGAATCGAGTGAAATGTGTATATGATGATAATGTTTATGTTATAAATGTTCAATCAACAATAGAACCCCAGATTACAGTGCATTTTGAGAATAAATACGCATGTCAGTGTACCGAGTATTGCGTTGGAGTTTCCCGCCGGTGTCACGAGTATTGCTTTTTAGTGTAACGAGTATTGGTTATCAATGTAGAGTAAATGCAAGTAGTAAACACAGAGTATTTCCTACATTTAATTTTAAATATTTCTTATTGTGTATACTTATTAACACTATATGTGCAGAATATGCAGAGTTCGGAGGTACTTTACTAGAAACATCTGCGAATAATCCAGATTTTCATTCCTGATCATGAAAAATCTCAGCAATTTTCTGTGTTTAAAAAGTTCTCGTTGCTATCGAAGGATCAACCTTTCCAGTATTTGTTAATAATTATTGCATGTCTTACTTAAAATAGTAAAAAAATGCGTCCAAAGTGCATTAATGCTGACTCAAGATTGTCAATATTAGACGGTATTGAGCAAGTGTGACTTCCTACTAAGCCAAAAATCCATATTAAGGTAACTTTCGGTCATTTTGCACCTGCACTCTAGCAACGGCAGACCGTCTGCACGTGATGCAATAAAAAGGTTATATTCCTTATAACCTTTTACCTCATGAAGGCGTGTTTTGAAGGCTTTACACCCCACCCCTTTCAGGCCTCAAATAGTGTAAAACATGAGCTATTAAATTTTAGAACCCAAACACTGTTTATTTTCCTTTGAGAAATGTTGTTCAAAAGAGTGATCAACCCCATTAAAAAGGTACATCAAGGGGGGTGCCACAGGCGGGGGGTGTGCCTCCTTCTGTTTGGGTTTTGAAGTGGGGCAGTAGCCCCTCTAATCGCCGAGAAGATTTTGGACTTGTGGGGGGGGGGGGCTAAAATTGCCTCAGGTCGATTTAAAGATACCGTGTAATCAACACTGAAAACCTTAGACTTTATCTCAATCAATTGAGAAGTTGCTGCACCTTGAAAGCAGTTTTGATGGAAAAAAAAAACAACGCAAAATAGAGATTTTTGGCAATTTTGAGACGTCCCCAGTTGCCATTGTAACTGGAAATTTAAAATTGAGCATGCTATTCCACAGGTTATGGTCAACATTTGTGCCCAGTTTCTTAAGACAAACTTGCCTTGTAAAAACCTATTAATGTCATCAAAATATGTTTTGTTATTTTTCTTTTCAGAGATGGGTCTCCTTGATCACAGTTTCTTGAGACATGTATTTAAAGATTTTTATCGTAAATTGTGATGATACTACCCTGCTCCGACCCTGCACAAACTTTATTTCATCCATTGTGTGATTTTCAATCGAATGGGAAATTAAATCTCTGTATTTGCCCGTAGGAAAAGAACAGTAATAACACTTAAAATGCATTGTTGAATCTGAAATATTTGAATACACATGTACATGTAAATATCATATAAACAGTACATTATCAGCAAATGAAATGGAATCGATAAACAGACGTGAAAATTAGACAAAAATATCGATTTTCCATACTAATGTGCTCATTCTGTTTTGCAATACACTGTACACTAAAGTTGGGCTATTTTGCAATACTCTGTACACTTAAAATCAATACTCGGTACACTTTCTTGTATCTTTTTTGGCCTGTATCTTTTTGTACTTTAACACTTTTTGCCTGAAATTTGGACAAAGCATACTTGGATTGTGAATAAAAAATTCTCGATTCAATTTTTTTTATATCGGTAACCTAATAATTTCTAACTATTCTACAGTATCGCGGTCAGTATTTTCTATTGAGCAGCGGATCGTTTAGGGGTAGTTTAATCAATTTTACAAATACCTGTAAATACTTTTACGTCTTGTAGAGCTACAAAAATACCTCTAGATATATAAAACTCGTTGAGATAAATGAAATTGCCATTAGTTTGGAAAATATCGTCGCTGAACTTACCTTCGTTCCCCGTTCAAAGTCGCGAAATGGGATGAAAGTCCTCATAATATCGAGCAATATCCGGGGTACGGTATACCGCAGTGTTATTAATACTCATGAATTAAAGGTAAAAAATGAAGTTTTACTTTATTTAAACGATGGGATAAAATAACATATTTTTACTTATTCTTCATTTGCCTATGATGAATAAGGAAATGTCTCGATGTTTCATCTGCATGTTTAATCTGACACTGACCAATTTAAGATGCAAATCAAGATTTTTTTTTTTTTGATTTTTTTTTTTACATATTATGATCTAATAAGTCGGTATTGCTCCTTTTCTTCAATTACATTTTTACTTAAAGTTTAATAATTACACATATGAATATTATAAGTCACATGTTACAAGTTCAAATATATTTAGCAAGATCTTCATTTCAGACTTTATCTCAGTTGCGAAGTTAAACATGTATTTTTTCCGATTGCTGAATTTATAACTGGGGAATACCTGCAAGCGTGAATGGAGATCATTTCAAATGTTATGATATAAATATTTCTAAAAACGTATTTCCCTAGAGTAAATTGTAATCCAGAAATCGAAAAATGCCCCAATTACAAAAACAACAACAATATAAGTCAATGAACCCGATCTTCGTGCATTTCGAAACAATATTATAAATGTGTATTAAGAAAAACTAAAAAAAACCTACACTTTTTCATTTTCAGATTGCTGCTTGATGATCTATTTATACAAAATTATTTCTCTTAAGTGGTCGGTGAAGAAAATGAACAAATTTTATTCCCACCAGAACAACTTGCTACTGGGAAGCTCCATTTTTATTACATGTCTATGGTGATGCTTTTTATGCTTGACATATTTTGATTAATGACCATATGCTCTATGGAATTGTTGTATTGTCAACTCCATATTTGATTTATGAAGAAGTGCGCTCTACAAAAGTCACATACCATTAAAGTTCAAGGTAACACACTCACTGAAGTTGTTTTTTCAGTACGTTTGCTTGGTACTGTCGTATAACGGAGAAAGAACTCACGGATGTTTCATACTTTTAATATACAAATACAAACACACATGTGTACGAGTGGAATACCAAAGCCGAACTCCCCCTCTCTCTTACATTTGAGAATCGTATATATAAAGACAACCTGTCATAAGGACATTTTATAATGTATTTAAATACACACGTTTTAGAGTTACATATATTAATCATTTTGACATAAGATCAGTCCGCTTGTATCCTGAACTATAATACTCATAAATCATGTCATGTTCCATAGTGCACATTATGAAATAAAAACCTTAATATATGTATATACATGTTGACTTGTCATTCTTTTTGAATATAGCGTGTATGACTCATTAGCCTGTGCAACCAGCTATACGACAATTCCTCCTTTACTTATATATAAAAAAATTTAAAAAAAGTATTAAACAAGGTATTATTTAATATCAAACATTTCAAACTCGTTCTAACAAATTAAAAAAAATCTAAAATCTAAAATCAACTTGACATCTGTTTTACCCCTAAGGTAAGGATGTTTTACATCAACCTTTTGTTACTTTATTCTCAAAGATAAATCGCCGAAGGTAATATCCGGTCAGAGATGTCCGGTCAGAGATGTTATCTAATGACTTTTTATTACTTTATTTTTAAAAGAAAAAATCACCTTAGGTCATATCATCTCTGATTGGTCAATTGAATATCGTGTGTAACCTTTTCATGTTTGAATTCATTTTAATAGAAAAATTTGGATAGATACAATGTAGCACAGGTAAGTTTACTTTTGATATTAGTTTTAAAAATTTTGAATAAGTAAAATAATAATTATTGTTAAATGTTCGATTAATCTTTATGCAAAAAAAAAAATACAAAAATAATATGTTAAAGTAACATAAGGTAAATATTATAGCTTTATAAGTTTTTCAATAAATATTAAATTTCCTTTATTTCATCATAAAAAAAGAAAAAAAAGTTAATTTCTAGAGATCAAGAAAACTTAAAAACAAACAAATAAGTTAACAATTTTCAAAGAACAAATTATTTTAAGAATATTAATTAGAAAAACTTTAAGGTATAAAATTTAACAGAATTATATGTATGATAAGAGTAAAAAAGATATTTATATACGAAAAAGTTTAAAAAATATTATAAACAATTGATAATTGATAAAATGTCCAGGTGTTTCATTTCCTGTAAAACGTGTATTGTGCATGCGCATTGAACACTTCCTGTGACAGGTATATTTTTTGTAACAGGTACTTGCTGACATCAGTATGGTTTGGTCATCGTGACGTGTCGGGAATTTCAAATTGTTGGTATGTAGCTTTCTTAAGTATAATTTTAAATTGACACTCATAATTGTTCATAAATGTTTGATGTTCTTGAAGATTCTTTTAAATTAATATATATGTATTTGATATGTGTAAACGTAGACTTTATACACAAGTTGATAAAGTTATATTCAAATATTTATTGGCACATCTGTAAACGCTGTTCTTGTTTCGTCGTTGTAAAAAGAATGTCTTGTATTGAACAATACAACAAAGTGATGATAGATCTATAATTCTTCATTCATGTAGCAATGCTTTTGAGTAAAAGGTAATTAAATTAAAAGTTTGCTGTTGCACGATTCTTGCAAATGTTTATGTGATATTTATTTTGGATATCTCTGTCGCGCACAAATAATTATTTTGATAAGAAGTTGTCATCAGTATTTCTCTGGGTTTTTGTTTTTAAGTTTATATAACACTTAGAAAAACACATTCTATTGATAAACGGAAGTTTTCGGCTTCTCTGGTTGAAGACAGGAACAAAAGTTTATTTGATTCCACAATTTTGTTGTTGTTGTTGTTGTTGACGGCTGTGTCAGCATAGTTATATATTTTAAACATCGTAGACGCTTATTTCATATAATTTTACATCGAAGAAGGTGTTTATGGTTATATCTGCATGGTTTTACATCGAAGAAGGTGTTTATGGTTATATCTGCATGGTTGTACATCGAAGATGGTGTTTATGGTTATATCTGCATGGTTTTACATCGAAGAAGGTGTTTATGGTTATATCTGCATGGTTTTTGTTGTACATAGTTTGACATCGTAGAGGCTGACTGTAATATTTCTAGTCAGGCGGTGTTTGACTGTACCGGCGAATTCGCTCGCACCTCTCTGTCTTGGCTGGACGACAAGTGATCGTTAGACCAATATTTTGCATTTTCGTCCGTTGTCAGATCGGTTAATAGATATTATATACAATAAACATAATTTTGTTTTTTCAGATATTTGAACAACAAGACAACTGTCATAAAATGCATAGGATAAGAATTCCCATGAAAGATGTTCTTAAGTGTAAGTATCTAATTTATGTAATACTTGATATTTAAAATTTTTACTTTTCATATTGAATTTTTTAGACATTTTTTGTTAGTTTTTAACTAAGCTATTAACTTTAGTTTTATTTCGACAATAAGACTTATCCCAATTTAAACTTTATTTAATGATTGTGCGTTGACAGTTTGAAACATGTATGTATACACATGTTATTCTAATATGAAATAAAGTAAATAATCAATTTGAAACTCATGATTAAGTGCTGTCATTTACTTTGAAATGCATTTTAATTAACCGATCTATTAATAAACATATAGCGAATAACGATCATTTTAATCAATAAAAAAATCAAAGATATATATTTCTAATAAAAGCAAGTTGAAACTTGATATAAATGAATACAACCACCAAAAATATAAAAATATATGATTAAATAATGTAATTTTCTGTTTTGTTTTATTATCGTTTCTTGTAACATATATATATTTTTTTCTTTCTATAATAACTATTTACAATGCCTGAGGTCAATTTACCGAAAATTAGTATAGCATATAACACGAAATATAACGTTCTATAACATACTGGCTAATCCTTGTAAAAACATTTTAACATTCGGTTTCAAGCGTTTATTATTATGTACCTTTGTGTTTACCTTACCAGATACTTTATATCGTGGTTTTACAATACTTTTCTTTTTAGTAGAAATAGAGTTTATAAACATTTCATTATCTGAATCGTTATCATCAGCCATTGAATCTGACTGAATAGCATTATATGCTGCTTGTGACTGAGGATTGCTATTTACTTGTATGGAATTTGAGTCTGATAATTCTGAATCAGTCTGCGATTGCATTTCTTCTGAATGTGCATTACTTTGAGCATTTTCATTATTTGAAATTTGTTGTTGTTGTCGAAGATGTTTCTGTAATTCAGCTAATGGAATATCATCTTCACTATCAGAATTTGACCTTTCTTTTCTTACATTCTTAGCAACTTGGGGTAATACTGATTCTGGTATTTCTGAAGCATCATCAGTATCGCTATTTTCAGGTGTAACTACAAATGTGGCATTTCTTTTTGGTCTGCCAGTATCATCTGCTTTTGGTATTGACCAGTCATTAATATTTGCGAGCCTAATTTGTTCTGCATGGACTTTAACTGTTGAATTGTCAAACTGATTTTTTATTATATAAGTTAATGGTGACCTTTTCTCCATAATTCTATAAAATGGCTTCCAATTCACATCTAGTTTGCTTCTCTTACGAAAATTCTTCTAAAATACGGGATCGCCTATTTCAAATTTGATATCTTTTGCGGTCTTATCTGCATAGCTAGCTTGTTCTCGTTTTGCTTTTTTAAGGTTCTTATAAACAGATAGAAAAGTATTATGTTGTTCTTGTAATGCAATTTTGTGATACTCTTCGCCATGATAGCGCTGTCTTGGTTGTAGCAACAGGTCGACCGGTAATATGGCCTCACGGTTATATAACAAATAAAATGGACTATGCTTTGAAGTCCTAGAGACATTGAATCTAAGTGCAGCTAGTGTCATGTTAAGATGAATATCCCATTGTTTGAGATTTCCCTGGATTCTTTTAGCTAAGATATCATGTATGACATGGTGAGAACGTTCATTTTTCGCGTTTCCGGCAGCATGATAGGTAGTTGTACGCACGTGATCAATTTTTAACTCTTTAAGTGTTTCTTTGAAAGCATTACTTGTGAATTCTGATCCATTGTCAGTGACAATTTGTAATGGACATGCGTATCTAGGGTAAATTTCTTCTAATAGTAAATGTATAATTGTATCAGTACTTTTGTCAGCAGTAGGGAAACACTCGGGATAACCACTGTAAAGGTCAATAAAACAAATAATGTTGCGGTTACCACTCATTGTTTTTTCATATGGCCCTATAACGTCGATACTCATGGTCTGGAATGAATACATTGGTACTCTTGTTTCGCCCATAGGTGCTTTTATTTTTGTAAGATTACGTGACTGACAATCAACACATTTAGAAACATATTCATACAATTCTTTGAACATATTTGGCCAAAAATATTTTTGTTTTATTGTTGTAAATAACCTCTGTGTTCCTGGTGACCATTATTTAAATGACATTGAGTAATGACAAGGTGTTTTAAGTGTTGCGGAACAAACAATCTAAGATTAGGATTATCATCTACATTAGACAGATAATAAAGAACTTGGTCAATTTCTAAATATTTGCTCTGCACTGATTTAGTTGGCTGTCCGTGACGTAGTAACATTTTCAGTTCAAGAATAGTTTGATCTTTATCTTGCTCTGAGGCCATATTTAATTTTTCGAATTGTTTAATAACTTCTACAATTGGCTCTTGAAATTGGTATTCTTTGTTTGCTATTTCTTTGGCATTAAAGTGCGTAGAATCAAAAGCATTTACTTCATAGCTTTCATCAGTTTTCACAGCATGTACATTATCATTATTTGAATTATTACTTGAATTTGAGACTGTTATTTCAAAGGCATTGTCATTTATATCAGGCTCATAAAGTTCAATATCGGACTTGTTAGCATTTTTATCATCAGCTGGAGGTCTAGAAAAGAAATCGGCAATTAAATTTAATTTTCCTGGCAAATATTCAATTTTACAGTTATAGGCAGAAATATTTAAAGCCCAAAGCTGAATTCTTTTGTTTTGCATAGGTGCTTCTAAAAGATATTTTAAAGGTTTATGGTCTGTAAATATAGTAAACTCTGCATTATGTAAATAAACATCTAATTTTTGTAACGCATAATGAATACTGAATGCTTCTTTTTCTATGGTACTGTACTTTCTTTGAGATTCACTTAATTTATGAGATAAGAAGTATATAGGTTTTTCAATACCAGATTTGTCACATTTCTGACTTAAACATGCTCCGACCACTAAATCTGAGGAGTCCGTGTATAGAATATAAGGCTTATTTGGGTCTGGGAATGCTAAAAGTGGAATACGTGTTAACATTTTCTTTAATTGTTCAAAACTTTCTTGACATTCTTTTGTCCATTTAAACAAAACACATTTTCTTGTAAGATTGATTAAAGGTTCAACAATTTTAGAATATTTAGGGCAAAATCTTCTATAAAAACCAGCAGCACCAAGTAAAGATCTGACATCCTTAACACATTTTGGTACCGGAAGTGACCTAATAGCTTTTACTTTTTCTGGGTCTGGTTTTATACCTTCATGATCAATTATAAAACCAAGGTACTTTGTTTGTTGCTGAATAAAACTGCACTTTTTCAGTTTAAGTTTTAATTTATGCTCTTTAAGCTTTGAAAATACTGTCTGTATATGTGATAAATGTTCATTTAATGACTTCGAAAATATCAGAATGTCGTCAAGATAACTGACAGCAAATGCCTCTAAACCTTGTAAAACATGTGACATGAGTTCTTGGAAAACTCCAGGGGCAGAAACTAGGCCAAAAGGGGTTCGGTTGAACTCAAACAAGCCTCGGAATGTCGTAAAAGCCGTTTTTTCCTTGTCTGATTCATGCACGGGTATTTGCCAAAACCCTGAGCGCATGTCTAGTGTTGTAAAATATTTTGAAGACCCTAGTAGTGTTAAAATATCGTCAATTAATGGGAGAGGATATGATGTTGGCTTTGTAATTTTATTCAATTGTCTAAAATCAACACAAAACCGTTTACTGCCGTCACGTTTTCCGACAATAACAACAGGAAATGAATAAGGGCTATGACTTCTTCTTATAGTATTAGCATCTAACATCTCATCGATAGCATCACTCATAAATTTTCTATTGTTTAAAGGTGTGCGATATGGGCGTAATTTGATTGGAGGATGATTACCTGTTGGTATTTTCATGGTTACAGTATCTGTCTGTGATAATTCAGAATCTTTATTTGCGAAAATATTTCTATTTTTCCTTAATAAGTCTCTAACAATATTAAAATGCTCTGAAGGTGTATGAATATCACGTTCGAAATCGTTGTTAAGAGGGGAAGTTGTTTGAAGAGCCTCTGTGACCGAGTTAATGCTCTCAACTTCTGAAACTTTAGCAACTACTGAATCTCGTTTTAATCTTATAGTTTTATGCGTATTGTTGACAATCATAATAGGAAATCTTCTATCAGCCGAAAGTATCATAACAGAATTTGTTATCATAAGGCCTGGTTCAGAAGCAATAATTCCAGTTTCTATACTTTTTAATTCATATATTTTATCATTTTCCAATCCTGGATTTTGTTTTAATTTAGCAGTGCACACATTAACTGTTTGAGGTTTCAGAATAACATCCTGTTTTAATCTAACAATTGATGCAATATGAATATCTTCTTCGAGGGGTACATATGTATTATTAACTCTTAAGCAGCCTAAATCAAAATATAATCTAACGCCATTTTGTGTTAACCAATCACGGCCTAAAATAATATTTCTATTCATTTTAGAAACAACATAGAATTTTTGAGTTGTTTCTGTTTTCCCTATTTGAAAATTTAGATTTATATAACCATCTATATGTAAATAATTTCCGTCAACTGAACATAAATTTATTTTCTGTTTTATAAGTTGAGGGGGATTCTTCAATTTTCTATATATTCTGCGATGCAGAAGACAAACTTCAGCACCTGAATCTACTAACGATCTGTATTTATATTTTTCTATTTTAATCAAACACGAATTAGGGCTTCCAGCTAATGCTATACTAAATTTTGGTATTTTATCGTTCCTGTCAATGACCCCTTTGTGACAGGAACTTGCTAGTTTTCCTGAAAATTTATTTTGTTTCTGTCGTAAAAATTTTGTTTACGACATTCACGCATAATATGACCAAAATTATTACATTTCCAGCACTTAATCTTTGATTTCAAACTATTATTGCTATTATTTTTCCTAAATCGTGAAAAATTTTGTCGGTGAAATACAGAATATATTTCATTTTTCCTAAATCTACAACTACGCACATGGTGACCTGGTCTCTTACAGTACACGCAAAAATTTCTTGTATAATAATGATTAGAATTATTTGCTCTGTAATTATTGTATTTTGCGTGATTTTGAGAATTAGAAAATTTTACTCTGGCAGAAAATCTAGCTCTGAAATTCTGTTCATTCATTGCGCAAGTAATTGCTTCTTGTAAAGTTTTTGGCTTTTCTCTCATAAGTTTAAGTTTTAAATAATTATGCGCTAAATTATCCGTAAACAATTCTACTAACTGAAGTTCAATTAAACTATTATCTCCTAGTTTATAATTTTCATAAGCGGTTTCAGCACAATTAATAAATTTTTCCCCAAAAATTTGAACACTTTCTCCCAAATCTAGTACTTATTTCTTCTTTTAATTGTTCCCACGAATTACGAGGATTATCACGCAAATATCTACATATAAAATCGCTTGCAGTCCCTTTACTTGATTGAAATGCGACTAATTTTATTTTATTATCATCCAAACCTTTTAAAACAGCATATTTTTCTATAGATTTTATCCAGTCATTAAAATATTTAGAATTTCCATCAAAATTTTGTACTATTTCTGATAAACCCTGTGTACCTATGACAGTTGAAATATTGTTCAATTTATCTGACAAATTTTCAAAAATTGTAGCTATTTCTTGATCTGACATCTTCAAAATTAGCAAATTACAGGTATATAAACGATCACTCACCTTTAATTTTCTATTTCAGGTACTTCGTTGTGTCCCGCTGTCCAAAATCGTCGCTTCGACATCGCTGGTCTTAGGCGCCAAATCAACCGTTGTCGTATAACGGAGAAAGAACTCACGGATGTTTCATACTTTTAATATACAAATACAAACACACATGTGTACGAGTGGAATACCAAAGCCGAACTCCCCCTCTCTCTTACATTTGAGAATCGTATATATAAAGACAACCTGTCATAAGGACATTTTATAATGTATTTAAATACACACGTTTTAGAGTTACATATATTAATCATTTTGACATAAGATCAGTCCGCTTGTATCCTGAACTATAATACTCATAAATCATGTCATGTTCCATAGTGCACATTATGAAATAAAAACCTTAATATATGTATATACATGTTGACTTGTCATTCTTTTTGAATATAGCGTGTATGACTCATTAGCCTGTGCAACCAGCTATACGACAGTACTATGGTAAAAATATGAAAAACGAGAAAGATCAACAAGGAAGGGTTGCATTCAATATATTCATCCCTCAACAACAAAGGACCACCTGCAAGGAGCCCAGCAGGATACCAGACAGGACAGGGCACACGGGCAAAACAAGGACGGGTTGTTAATTCAAACCATCCAAAATAGGAAAAAATAGAGATCAACAAGGCAACCAAAGACAAAAACCAACCAAAAGACTCACACCAGTAAAAGGGCACGGGGGAATGGGTTGGTTTCAGCAGAATATAAGCAAAGACATTGAATTTTGTCATCAAAGTATTTATTGTGGTCATGTAACGGGGTATATGATGCCAATTTCTGTTTGATGAATAACAATTGATGTTTTGATTGGAAAAGAAACTTAAACTGCTGTGAATATATTACTTCTGCATAATTTAAATGGATACAGCTCGCATTTAGGGTTACTTTTCTTCATTTTAGTCACTAATGACTCTTTTTTGAAAATATGTGGTATTTCTTAACGTGAAGGAAAACTATCAGAATTCGTGTACTTTTCGCGGCAGCTGTCAAAATTTGAGAACTGTAGGAAATATTTTTCTGTGATACCTTAAAAAGATCGATGTTACAGCCTTTACTCCTTTAGATATATAAATGCCCAACTCAATATCAAGTACACTGAATAATTGCCATACAAGATAAAATGTGTTGTGTGTTTTAAACAAGCTGCGTTGCATTTTACATGTTTCAAACAAATAATATTACTAGATATTAGATATGCTTCATATTGCGTGTCAACTACCTGATTTGAAACTGATTAGTATTTGCGCTTGATCATACAATTAACATGTGAACTTTTATCCATAATTTAATATTGAACGCTGTAAGATATAATCGAATGATAACACTTTAATTAAACTTATGTTTTGTGTATTATTTAAATGGCAAGATAAGGAAGTGGAAAATAAATGAACATTCAATAGTGTTCACCAAATACACCTTTCATTTTATTTGATTTATCTTTCAGAAACAGTGAGTATGTAAAATAAATGGGGTTTTTGTTTGTAAAAAAATTAAATGATGCTAAGAACATAAATGATATATCAATTAGCTTACCGACATTCAAATTGTATTATATTAAGTTCATCTGCTGTGGAAATTATCGTTTGAACTTTAAGAAAATATTTCAGAATGTGAGTATTTATTTAAATAGAAATTATAGTAAATCGCCTTTCAAAGTGAATGGCGCTTACTCGGAATCTTTGCTAAACGGATGAAACACTACTTAAATAGTAGAATGACATATTTTACCTGTTCACATACAATATTCATGTGTATTGAATACTAGAACATTCCATGTTACAATTCTATTGAGATTTGACCATAATTGGCACCAATGTAAAATTATTGCTGAGAGTTTTCTTTTTTAATATTTCATAAGAAAAAGCTTTATTTCCCATTAAGATAAACAAGTAAACCTTATCATTGTTGTATTAAAATTCAATTAAAGCTGGCTGGACTCTCATGACTAATATTGAATACTTTATAGTAGCACCGGTTCTCATTAATATGTTTGACTGTTTTAAAGATAAATTTTTATACTTCAAAGTTAATGAATTTTATTTCAATTTGAGGGTACTTATCATTTGATAGTATTTGTATACCTGACCGGTACTTGAACACGAGACCATCAGAACGACGTTCGGCGGCTTTACCGACTAAACTATCCGGCCGCTTACACATCCTCTCCTCTATATAGTGAACCTTTCTAAACAGTGGCATACTTACCGCTATATTGAATTTCGTCCTCTAATTCCTAGGGTTACAGAGCAATAATATTTAAACCCTAAGCAATACAGGGCAGTCATGGCTGGCTCTATGTTGAGCACCAAATGACATAGGATAAGAAATATGTGCAGACTGACCGGGATTTAAACCTGGAATCCGGAATACCGTTTTAGACAGTAAAAATTATTTGTAAAGAAATAGTTTAATATTTATCAAGTTTATAGTTGATGTATATTTTACAGGATATATATGTGTTGATAAAAGTAATAAATAAGCGTCTTATCAGCAGAAGAGAGAGTTAATACTAATTAAAGTCAGCTGTTATAAACTACGGTGGAATAAACATGTTTGATAAATATTAACCTTAAGTCCTTAACACGATTATAATGACAATTATGTAAAAAGAGTAAAAAATGTAGTGAAAGAAGATCAGAAATCAGCAATTTATGTGCTTTATGTCACGTACAGTCTGTAATTGGAAAAAATGAAATACGCACAAATAATTTCCTATTCAGTTCAAATTATAACTATAATTTCAAAAGGAGATTTCGATCACATTTGAATATCTTTTTGATCAAATATCATTCAAGCACAAAGGAAGGGGAGAATCGATAAGGTCATGAATATTGTAATATGTTGTGTAAAATGATGAATAGAAAGGAATTTTGATATTCAAAACAAATTTTCGTCACGAAATGAAAATTATTCTTCCTCATTAACAAACAAAACATTAATTTTGAGATTCCACAAAAGTTGTTAAATACTTTAATACAACTGTTATGTTTTATTGTGCTTAATCCAATAAAGGATTTGGTGAATATATTCTGCAAGACTAATATGCATGTCAACGTTTGAATTACTTCTTTAAGATAATATTCAAAAGAAGTAAACATAAATTTTCATATTTTTCTTTAAGAATGAGTACGTAATAACATTATAGTTACAATTTTTAAAATGTTTTACAATCACATGTCGTGAAAACATCGTTGAAGCAATTTGAGGAAATATAAGACGTGCAAACTATTTCTAATTGCAATATTAGGGGAGAAATACTATTTCTATGAACTTTCACACAAAACAAATTATGACTGTAATATAAGAGAACAGTTAAAATAGTAACCTGTGTTTTTTATAGAGAACAAAACCAACGTCTTTTTACAGTGTTAATTTAAACAAACATTGAGTAATGTTTGTAAAAAGTTTTTTTTCCGGTTTTAGTTAGTTTTAACCAATTTTACTAGTCTGAAGCTATAAGTTCTTTGACATAAACTGCAAATCTAATTGTTGCTTAATTTCAAAACATCTTGATTTAATTGTGATACAGTACAGCTTTATTATCTTGAATTAGACACAGATATTGGCAATTATTCTATGACAGATTTTACTGCAATTTATAAGAATGTTTAATACTCAGTTAAACAGTTATAAGGTGCAACTTTTACGAATGATATATAAATATATAAAAAATGTGCGGTTAAACAGCGGACTAGTAATATCACATGAAACAAAATAATCTTGTGTTGTTGTTATTGTTGCTGCTCCTTCTGCTGTTGTTGCTGTTTTTGTGTGGTGATGGTGGTTAGAGTAAGTTTGCTCTTGTTGTTTTTTTCACTTTAAGTGACGAGTCTTGACTTCTTAAATCTTTATTTCAAACACGTGACTAGGTACAAACATGTAAAAATATATAACCATTCATTAAAAAAATGCAGTTATAAAGGACAAATCCTTGATATGAAAATCAGTATTATTTGTAATGTAATAAATTATTTATTTCATTTGAAATAAAAATTGTTTAATGTATTGTATAATTAATTTGCCTTTAATAACATTCAATCGAAATCTCTAACAAATGCTTTTTTGATATAAGAAACAACAGTTTTGTCAGGTGTTTATTGCCCATAATTCATAGTCTAACTTCGAAGCTCTTATTTTAGGATTTTATCAAAACATACTGCATTAATTTAACTTCATACAATGGTTAAAGTGCACTCGGTTATCACCAGTTAAATAGTTAGGCAATAAATTGCAAGTGGTTTAGGGGAATATACTTAAATTAATTCCAACTGTTAAACTAGCTCTCATTATGTTTTTGAATGCCAACATTTTTATACAAATAGACGCAAACTGTAACAAAACTTAAACGGCTTCTACGTTACACTGATGATGCTATTATCACAAATTATATTCACACTTATGACTCATTTACAAAATGATTTCTCCGATCTCTTATATACGGAGCCCCTAAGGTGACATTCTCGACACTTTTCCCCCGGCATTTAATTCGTTTTTACGAAATATTAATTCGTAATTACGAAATATCAATTCGTTTTTACGAAATATTAATTCGTTTTTACGAAATATTATTTCGTAATTACGAAATATTAATTCGTAAAAACGAAATGTTATTTCGTAATTACGAAATATCAATTCGTTTTTACGAAATATTAATTCGTATTTACGAAATAATAATTCGTTTTTACGAAATGTTATTTCGTAATTACGAAATATTATTTCGTTATTACGAAATATTAATTCGTAAAAACGAAATGTTATTTCGTAATTACGAAATATTAATTCGTTTTTACGAAATCTTATTTAAGGTCATTTTGAGCTTGATAATGAACCTATTAATCTCACAAATGGGTCATTTACATGCCTTGATCAACTTTGCGATTATAAGCCGAATGGTTCTCAAGTTATTATATTTAAGTCAACAGGGTTTTTGAGTGAGAAGTCATTCTCTATCCAAAATGGTCTTTTTTCCCCATTGTCAAATACATGTTCCTATCAGCAATGTTTTAATGTTAGAGGCAATCCTTTACGACATGTATCTTTAAAACAGAAACATGCTATATTATTCTGTTCTTTTATCATATACATAAGTAAAACTAATGGGACGAGGAGGGGGTTGGTCCAGATTTCACTAATCTAATCAATTTAAAATGAATATTTCCTCACAATTTAGTATTAGAAATGTCCGTGTTTGGATTTGAAGCACAGGACCCCCATTTTAAGAAAATTTTCCTAGCGCATGTACTATCACGGCTGTGGCTCAACGCTATTGACATGCGAATATTTTAATTTATGTACAATAGTGTAAAGTTAAAAAACTTGGGAAGAACAAAAATCACTATTTATATTGCATGTACATGCCTTATATTAAGTCAGGAACTTAATTTTGAGATCTTATTTATAACTATTACCAAAACTCTTTGAAACGCTAGAAAAAAATTAATTCGTTTTTACGAAATATTATTTCGTATTTACGAATTATTATTTCGTAATTACGAAATAACATTTCGTTTTTACGAATTAATATTTCGTAATTACGAAATAATATTTCTTAATTACGAAATAATATTTCGTAAAAACGAATTAATATTTCGTAATAACGAATTAATATTTCGTAATTACGAATTAATATTTCGTAATTACGAATTAATATTTCGTAATTACGAAATAATATTTCGTAAATACGAAATAATATTTCGTAAAAACGAATTAATATTCCGTATTTACGAATTAATATTTCGTATTTACGAATTATTATTTCGTAATTACGAATTATTATTTCGTAAAAACGAATTAAATTCCGGGGAAAAAAGTGTGGAAAATGTCACCTTAGGGGCTCCGTACTTATACTATAGTTATACAATTTTTTTATTCTCTTCCTTCTCCTAGGTGTACCTTGATTCACTTACTTTTCTTTGTCCTAATAAACTGCATATTTTCATGTAAGAAATATTTTCAAGTCTGTATTGATTCCTTTATTCTTTCCTGTCTCTACCGCATATTGATATGTCTCATGTTTTCTTCAACATTTATTATTTCGATTTTTCAAAATATTCCATTTTTACAAAATTGCACACACACTATATATACTTACAAAAAAAACAAGTTTTATTTGCATTACAATTGTATGCCCATACTGTCCTAAGATGATAATTTGGTCTTAACGGTACATGGGAAAGTCGAAAAACGGGGTTATCTGGATTATTATCCGATATCGTAAAAGTAAACACTTACATATACTTTATAGCATTATTCTTACAGAATCGTTTATGTATTACCGTTATGGGTCTGTCGGTAGGTCGGAGTATTTGTAGCTATTTGTGTTTTGTACTCATAGGTTCGAACCCCACTTAATGTCATTTTATAACAACAGTTTTTTTCTTCTTACTTTGTTATTGTATCATTATTCTGTATTTATTTTTCGTTTTTGTTTTCTTCTTATAATATATATTTTATAGTATATATTTATTTCTTTTATTTCCATCTATTTTCTTTGTGTATTTTTTATGGCAGGGTAATAAAATATTTTATATCATATTCATGTATGTATATATAAAAAACCTTATCTGAACAATTAACTGTTCTGAGGTAAAAAAACAGTGTCCTACAAGTAGTCGAACTTCTGCCTGTACGAGTAAAACACACTGCTGTCACGGTTGCTCTACCTACTGCGCTAACAAGTCATATGATAATATTATGTAGTTTTATTTTCATTTTTATAGCTTGTGGCATTGATCTGCCCAACCTATTTTTCGCATTGTTATTGGTCTTTGTTATGTAAACAAAGGCTCAAGTTATCATCCTAGGACAGTACTTATCTATTTTATATATATTAATTGGGGAAAATATATTGGGAAAGTATACGTTGAAACTAAGTATACAATGCAATAAACGAGTATGCAGACAGTTCGCTATCAAAACATATTTTCAGTAAATATTAGATTCATTTTTTAATTCGACACCCCATTTTATTACTATTATTATAATATAATCATAAAGATGACATGCATATCGTTTTGGTTTAAACGTAAAATTACAATAATATTGAAGAAGAAAATTGGATAACTGAAATGTATAATTCATTGACACATTTGATAAATGTTAAGTTACTCATTTTTAAACATCATACCAATAAAATGTTTTGCCTTTTCTCTAGCTTTATGATAATTCTAGGTTATTTGGAAAAAGTTCTTGTTTTTAATTAAAACCAACATTATCGTCATTATCAATCAGATCACAAAGTAATAAAACAGACACTAGTTTAATTAAAAGGCTAGTCTAATTACACTCAAACTAATGATTTTCCCACCAAAATGATAATGCTTTTCCTTTAAAATAGCTATGACTTTAACAATGTTTTTCAACTTAATTAATGAACGGAAACAAAATGATAAACATAATCTTAATATACCCTACAAGCTGATTTTGATAGTATCAGTTGATTTTGTGTAACGTTACATAGATAGTTAATGATACAATGATATGGAATCCCGAAAGAAAACAAAACTGCAAAATTTTCAAAACCAAAATTGAAAATTTTGCACGCTAGGTTAAGGACAATAGTGAAAATGTCAAAAATACTACAGGGTCCTGTTCACCGGTTTATGCAAAATCCATCCAGGCCCCTGTACATCGGTTGAAGCAGAATCCATCATATAGATATTAATCCGCAGATACTATAATGATTATTGAAGCTTTTATATCATACGTTATTATGAATAGTGGCACATGCTCGCCAAGTATATTTGTGTATGCATTTAAAAATAACGAGAAAATAAAATAACCGAAACTAATTAAAATGGAATTTTGAAAGTGGATCAAGTGTTAGAAGCTTGCTGTTTTACTCTACTTCATATTTAGGATGAGGCTGAGATACATGCTGAACCAAAGTGTTTTGATAGAACTTTTGTACACCATTTGACCGCAGAGGAGGTGTTAAAACAACTAATCAAGTTGACGTTCACTGAATGCAGCCCTTTATTAAAACATATTGAATATTTGACCGTTGATGAGGTAGAAGGCTGACTCTTCAAACAGGCACAGATGACCACAAAGAAAATGGTAAGCCAATCTTAAAAAAACAACATCGTACTTTGTTTTGGTAATGGTATACATATTCCATTTGTTTTGTTTTCTTCAAGAATAGACACAGATTGGAATCAGACTATGGTGTAAATATTTTTATAGAAATTACTTATAAAAGTGTGTCGATTTCATATAATATTATAGTATTAATAGGAATATTTGAAATGTAAATACACTAAATCAAATTTTCCAAGTGCTATGGTTTTATCAAAATCAAATCTTTAAGATAAATTAAAAAAAAGAGAACAGATTGTCAGCAGTGAACCATTGTATCGTGCAATTAAATGCGAAATATCTCATTTAATGTCCGCAAGAATATTTGCACATTTAGTTTATTAGCCGAGTGTTCATTGCTAATATTTTCTTTTATAAGAAATAACTTCTATTGCCAGTGGGAACTATAAAAGTGAACAACTCATATCTCATCCTGTGAACAAATTAGATTCCACAGGAACATGCTATTTACCCGAGGCAGTTAGAATCTATAACATGCCGGTGCTGTTTCTCTTTTTTAAACTTCATACATGACAAATTTTGATTAATGTGTGAATATGATACATTCCGTTGTTAAATTGTCATTTCCATATTTGATAAATGAGGCAGTGTGCTTAACATAGTTCACGTACCATTAAGGTTCAGGGAAGTAGATTCATTGAAGTATGTCTTATTGTAGTTTGTTAACATTGATTATTGATAGTGAACATCCAATTATTAGTCCTTCTGCAATTTAAACATGACATGACAAGTAAGTTTTAACTAGCTACATAGTGAATAATTGTAAGGTAATACAAAAAAAAAACTTGATACAGTATTAAGAAAATGAAGGGCATGATATTATCATGACAAGTATATGTACAGATGTATACATGCTTTAATTTCTATATTCAGATGTAAGGATATTTAACAAATGGCTTTACACAAATCAAATATTGGCTTGTAAAAAGTTGCCCCATACTTCATTTCAGTGTCGTTATATTTTTCTGATCCTTCGGGATCATTGGTTTCAACACTTTTGAGTGTTGAAAATGTGTACTGCTCAAGCCGGTATTAGAGATGTTGCACTTATTTTCCCTCGTGTACAGTCTTAAATCAAACCGAGTAAACAATTTTCATGTAATTTTGTTGTGATTAAAGCTTCCGAGGGACCACTTATCTTTCACATGTTCAATACGTTTTTGTCGGAATTTTGAATCCGTTAAATTAGAATTATCAGATTAATCTTTCCACTCATATTATACGTGTATGTATTATCTACATTTACTATCATTAATTTGGCATTAAATTCATGTACATGTACTATCAAAATACTGGCAGCTAAGCATAGATAGTTTTACAAATATCGTTATATTAACAACACATGAGCAAGACTTTAAAACTTCTTACAATCAACCTAGAAGAATGAGAAAAAAATCAGTGAGAAATTGACATTTACATTAGTTAATTATAAATAAGTAACTGATGATGCTTTATCAAGCTAATCTTTTGTATAGTATTGACCCATTCAAACCAAAAGCAAATATGAAACAAATATGTATAGGTCTCAAAGATGCACATGGCACATGTTTGCAAAGATGATAAGCTACTTTCGTCATCTCTCCGCTTATTGATATCTGTTTCTTTTTAAATGGGATATATTCGAAACATCAAATCACCATTACAACTAACGTAATTGATACATCCTTAAGAAAGGCCTATTGGTCTATTGATAAGACCAAAACAGGAAGATTAATTAAACAACTTGTTCTTCTTACCGAAATGTTGACGTGTTGCACCATAAACAACTTTAAAAATTACCAATACCAGAATGATAATAATTTTTATTTCTTTCTTACACCATGCATTTGTGTTCTTATGGAAAGTCATTTTTATACATTTTGAAACAAGTGTTATTCACACAAAATAATAAATACTGTAGAGTCACAGTTACCCATAAATCATCACAACGCCTTTGTTATCAAATTTGAAATTCATATAACTTTAAGGTATGGTGAAGTATTTCTGCATTTTGAGTTTCCTCAGAAAAAAACTCCGAATGTATAAAGATCCTAAAACAATCTTCATTTACAATCATACTTTTAGTATACTCCCAGCCCGCTACTTATATGTCATCTTATAATAATATTTTCTCTTCATATAATCAGAACATAATTTGATAAACGTCTCCTTATTATCTAGAAATAATTTGATTTTCACGGCTAGGACAGTACTCAGAACAATGCAAAAAATCACAAATTAAACAAACATGAAAAAAAAAACCTTTAGAAAATAATATTTGTAACAATTTAAATGTGCCTTTAAAACAATCAACATTGATGCTTAATTTTCAAAATGACTGTAATTCATGTTTTTGTTATCGGACTGTTATCTGATTTTCCTGCGTATTATTACGTTATTTTGTTTATTATTCTTGCGATGATAAGAATTGTAATGCAAACTGTTACTAAACGACCATAACTGTTACATAAGTTGTGTCCTAAAATACAGATTTATAGAAAAATAAACGTGTTCTATATAAAAGCATCATTAACTTCTGACAGATTAATTCAGAGAATAAGATACAACTATGAGGGTAATAATGAATACAAAAAATCCGATGAATGAACTTTGCTTCCTTGACATAAGGTTTCTTAAAAGCAAGAATTCATTAGGTTCACTTTTAGAATATTTAACCATGGTGACATTTTAAAGATGATTAAATTCAGAGTTCAGTTACCTACAAAAGAAGAATGTTTACAATAATTCCTCAAGTACCATCTTAAAAGTTAATTAGATAAATCAGGGAGTATTTTTCTAGTGAATGAAGAGAATGTTTTGTAAGTAAATTATATATTTAAACAGAATTATATTTAACTCAAGTTGATTGACCTTGAATTGACGGAAAAAATAATCGTGATAATACGACGATTTGTAAATATCTTTTCACACTTCTCGTATATCTATATTTTACAACTTGCAGTCATTCTGAAGGAAAGGCATATTTAAATGATTTTTAAAATGAGTTAATAAATTGCAAATATTAGCCTTACATATCATAAATTGTTGTAATGAAACAAAAAGGTATAACTTACTTTTGAAACTGATTTATTTTTAATGCAAACATCTAAACTTTTGCCGTTTTAAGAACAATATAAGATATTCCTAGCCGTCGTTCCACCTAACCCACTCTCTTGGACCACTTATCCTACATTATCTTCCATCAGTGGTAAGAGATAAATGTCCAGATGACCCATTATATAAGAACAATTGTCATGGAGAAATTTCGCCTCGCCCAAAGATTGAACTAGCTGTTATGGATAAAAAATTTGATACCCTAAAAAAGCTTTACAATCTTCATACTCAATCCGTAAATTTTATTGTATGTACTTTATTATGCAAATGTATGGATTATAAATAAATAATTGTTTAAACTAAATTTGATACTCTCCTTATAGAGTTAAACGAAGCTAGCCTTCATAACGAGCACATGAAATCAGTACATAATATATATATTTATTTAATTGGAAAGATATCTTTGTAATGTAATTATACCAAATATAACAGTTACTATGTTATCTTTGAGGAATACAGGTTATGACCGCTAGCAATAACATTTAATCTCTTGAAATGAAAACGGATTATTAACGCATGAAACATAAGTAGTAGAAACAGTATGATGAAAATAATTCATTTTTGAAATGTGAGTTATTGCCCATCTAAGACATAAATGAAACATAATCTTCTATTCAGTTTTGTGCTCTCTAAAATAGACAACATTTTTCAAACATTATTATCAATACTTAAGCATGGAAATCAGTTTATTACATTACATTCATTTTCTTTAATTTCATATGAAAACTGCTATAATTCAAATTAAAACTATAAACTAAATGATTATATATATAATGTAAAGGTCGGTATTATACATAATATACTAGGATTATAACAAACAAGTTCAATTTATTTAGCAATTTTATGAAATTGCCTCTGACACATAATTATAAAACATTGCAAAACGGTTCCGTGCTCATTCTTTGTACACATATTGTGATTTGTTTATAATTGGATGAACACTCTGTAGTAACTGATTATACATGTTTTTCCTTTATAAAAAACACAAAAATCGTAAAGATGACTGATTTGAGAGTAAAATTATTTTCAATTATATACCTGTAAATTAAATATGATTTTAAAATGTCAATAGACCCATCAAAGGGCATATAGTAAGTGAACAAGTAAAAGTCAAGAAAAGTTTAAATTTTGCCATAATTCATTTCAATTTATAATTTACATTGCATAAACGATAAACAACTTAATGGCATCAGGCAATTCTGATAAAATCCTTTGGGAATTTATCTAAAAAAGTAGGGCAGTCTTTTTTATATTTTAGGCATGCACGTTGCATTTATATTTCATCCTAAACGTTTTCCAATACAAACTGTTGGTCAATCACCATCGTAACAATATTTTGAAATATATAGTCTATTCCGGTCAACTTGACAATGAAAAAACGAGAATGATGTCACTATTACGATTTTTTTGGTGATCAAGGAAAAAGAATTAAATATTCTTACACAATGTCTAGTTACAAGAAGGTTATAAAATACACTGAAGACAATCAAAGATTCTAAGATAAAAAATCAAAGAAAATGTTATCTAGAAAATAATAAGCAGGTGTTTTTAATTAACAAAGAATTTGTTAGACATATTACATGATGCATTTGTCAAGTGAATTAATAAAGGTCTAATGCAACTTAAAGTATATGTCATTTCAATTCCCGTACACCATTATGTCACAAACATAGTTTATTGGGTGTTTATAACGTATATTATTCATATCTATGAACTTTATTATAGTCAATAAAAAGACTGTAAATCAATGCATGAAATGCGTAAGTTCATTTAATGTTGCGGTTTTAGTGTATTTGATTATAAGCTTTAGGAAGTAGTTGTTAATTTTGTAACTTCAAATAATGGAAAGGTCTGCCAAATGTGTAAAACATCATTCTTAGAATAGATAAAAAGATAAAGACATTTCACCTATATTTTCATGTGTACAATGCGTCTCTTACATGCGATTACAATTTTGGCGGCATTTTCCTTAATATCTTAAAGTTTTTTTTTTCAATTAAGTATCAATTTTGTACGTTTTGATTACGATATAAAAACATCAGATTTTGTACACGTGAATTTACAATCAGATAAATATTTATGATAAATCCTGATCCTGATAAATCATTTATAAACGGTTACCCTTAGATGATGTTTTTTCTTAAAAAGTGCATTACAATAAACCCTTTTCCTCTTATAAGAGGTTGTTTTGATAAGTTCTTGATTTTTCAATTAAAATTACACTATTGCAAAAACCATTTAGATAATAGGTTTTGAATCACACACTTATTCAAATAAAACGTCAGCTAGAAACTTTAAACAACGATATAAGGCTTTATTGAAATAAGTGATATTTACAATGATTCAAATGAAAATAGATAAGTAAACATAAAGATATTAACACAGTCTGTGTGTCTGTCTTTATCGTATGATTTTATTCTTTAAGTTAATGTACAAAACATAATGAAAATTCCAATCGGCTAATCTCCAGCTATCGATTAGCGCGTATGTCCTTGAAACAGTGTTAAAAAAATATGCACAGTCAGCAAATGTCTCTTTCGTAAAGTTGACGGTGCATCATTGTCCTTTCCTAATTCATTCTTACAAGGGTAAAAAAGAAGTTTTATTTTATGTTAACGATGCGGCTTAAGAACATATTCTTATTTGCAATTTGTTGCTTTTTAATAACTTAATAAGAAAATCCGACACTTACCCATGTAAAATGCAATGTTCTTTGATTTGATAACTTTATTTCGTAGTATTTTTGATGTATTTTTAACCTTTTAAGTATCATAGAAAATATTCTTTTTTTATGAATTTTCACACACAACATCAAACTTTCCGTCATGATATAGAAACAAAGCAATAGCAAATAAATTACATATGTATCAAAATAGGGTAAGTTTGATATTTCTTTTTATTACCTTCGCAATCTGTATTACCTTTGTTTCACATTTATACGTATTATGATCTTATATGACGGTATTCCTTCTTTTCTGCAATTACTTTTTTATTGAAATAATTACACATATAAATATTATAAGTCACATGTTACAAATTCAAATATATTAAGCAAGATCTTCATTTCAGACTTAAACTAAGTTGCGAAGTTAAATTTTTTTCTGATTGCTGAAATTATCACTGGAGAAGACCCCATACCGTGAATGGAGATCATTTCAAGTGTTATGATATAAATATTTCTAAAAACGTAATTCCCTAGAGTAAATTGTATTCCAGGAATCGAAAATGTACAGATAACAAAAACAACAACAACAGCAGCAATATAAGTCAGTGAACCAATTTTTCGCGCATTTCAAGACAATATTATAAATGTGTATTAAGAAATTCTAAAACAATCCTATCCTTTTTCATTTTCAGATTGCTACTTGCTGTTTTGTTTATACAAAATCACTTCTCTTAAGTGGTCGGTGAAGTAAATGAACAAATTATATTCCCAGCAGAACAACTTGCTACTGGGAAGCCCAATTTTTATTACATGTCTATGGTGATGTTTTTTATGCTTGACATATTTTGATTAATGACCATATGCTCCATGGAATTGTTGTATTGTCAACTCCATATTTGATTTATGAAGCAGTGCGCTCTATAAAGTTCACATTCCATTAAGGTTCAAGGTAACATACTCACTAAAGTTGTTTTTTAGTATGTTTGCTTGGTAGTATGTTAAAATATGAAAAACGAGAAAGATCAACAAGGACGGGTTGCATTTAATGAATTCACCCCCAAACAAAAGACCACTGGCAAGGAGTCCAGCAAGACACCAAACAGGACAGGGCACAGGGGCAAAACACAGACAGACGGGATGTCAATTTAAACCATTCAAAATAGAAAATCATAGAGACCCACAATGCAACCAAAGACAAAAACCAACCAAAAGAACCACAAAAGTGAAAGGGCACGAGGGAATGGATTTGTTTCAGCAGAATATAAGCAAAGAGATTGAATTTTTTCATTAAAGTATTTATAAGATATTGTATTTGTGGTCATGCCACGTGGTATTTGATGTCAATTTCTGGTTGATGAATAACATTTGATGTTTTGATTCGAAAAGAAACTTAAACTGCTGTGAATATATTACTTCTTCATAATTTAAATGGAAACAGCGCGTGTTTGGGATTACTTTTCCTCATTTTAGGCACTAATGACTCTTTTTTGAAAATATGTGGTATTTCCTAACATGAAGGAAAACAATCAGAATTCGTGTACTTTTCGCGACAGCTGTCAAAATTTTAGAACTGTAGGAAATATTTTGTATCTGACTAAATGATAACAAAAACTATGAATACGAACGTTTTACTCTTGGCATACAGTTTTTCAAATCAAACAGTATACAAAATGTTGTTCGTAATACATCAGAAAGATACGTTGCGTGGTTTTGCCACACATCCTTTACTCCTTTAGATATATTAATGTCAAACTCAATATCAAGTACACTAAATAATTGCAATACAAGATAAAATGTGTTGTGTGTTTTGAACAAGCTGTTATTCATTTTACATGTTTTAAACAAATAATATAACTAGATATTAGATATGCTTAATAGTGCGTGTCAACTACCTGATTTGAAACTGATAAGTAGTTGAGTATATTTTGTTTATTTGATCATAAAATTAACATGTCGTGAACTTTTATTCATGATTTAATGTTGAACGCTGTAAGATATAATCGAATGATAACACTTTAGAATTAAACTAATGTTAAGTGCATCATTTCATTGGCAAGATAAGCAAATGGAAAATAAGTGAACATTCGATAGGGTTCACTAAATACACCTTTCATTATAATATTTGATTTATTTGTCAAAAACAGTGAGTATGTAAAATAAATGGGTTTATTGTTTGAAAAAAAAAAGTATATATCTGCTGTAAAAATAATAGTTTGAACTTTAAGAGAATAAACTTTAAGAATGTGTGTAATTATTTAAATAGAAGTGGTAGTAAATCGCCTTTCAAAGTGAATGGCGCTTACACGAAATCTTTGCTAAACGGCTGAACCCCTACTAAAATAGTAGAATGATATATTTTACCCTTTCACATACAATGTCCATGTGTATTATATACTAGAATTTAATACTAGAACATTCCATGTTACAATTCTATTGATATATTAACCATAATTGGCACCAATGTAAAATTATTGCTGAGAGTGTTTTTTTGTGTGTAATATTTCATAAGAAATAGCTTTATTTCCCATTAAGGAAACAAGTAAACCTTATTATTGTTGTATTAAAGCTCAATTGTAGCTGGCTGGACTCACATGACTAATATTGAATACTTTATTTACAAATTTATACAAGTAGCACCGTTTCGCATTAATATGTTTGACAGTTTTAAAGATAAATTTTTATACTTCAAGTTAATGAATTATATTTCAATTTAAGGGTACTTATCATTTGATAGTATTGGTATACCTTACCGGTACTCGAACACAAAACCATCAGAACACCGTTCGGCGGCTTTACCGGCTGAACTATCCTGCCGCTTACACATCTTCTCCTCTATATAGTGAACCGTTCTAAACAGTGGCTTCTCTCCTGTACATCGGTCGAATGTTTAACTAACGCTCACTTTAGTAGCGTGAGTGCATTCAGTAAGCTGCGAAGGGAGCGTAAACAGTAGCATACTTTTCGCTATATTGAATTTCGTCCTGTAATTCATAAGTTTACAGAGCAGTAATATTCAAACCCTAAGCAATATAGGGCAGTCATGGCTGGCTCTATGATGGGCGCTGCATGACATAGGATAAGAAATATGTGCAGACTGACCGGGATTCTAACCCGGAACCCGGAATGCCGTTGTAGACAGTTAACGTTATTTGTAAAGAAACAAGTTAATGTCTATCAAGTATATAGTGGATGTATATATTACAGGATATATATGTGATGATAAAACGTAATAAATAAGGGTCTTATCTGTAGAAGAAAAATTTAATACTAATTAATGTCAGCTGTTATAAACTGCGGTGGAATAAACATGTTTGATAAATATCAACCGTAAGTCTTTAACACGATTATAAAGACAATTATGTTGTAAGAGTAAAATATGTAGTGAAAAAATATCAGAAATTAGCAATTATTTATGTGCTGTATGTCACGTACAGTCTGTAATTGGAAAAAATGAAATACGCACTAATAATTTCCTATGCAGTTCAAATTATAACTATAATTTCAAAAGGAGATTTCGATCACATTTGAATATCTTTTTTGATCAAATATCATTCAAGCATAAAGGAAGGGGAGAATCGATAAGGTCATGAATATTGTAATACGTTGTTTTAAATGATGAATAGAAAGGTGTTTTGATATTCAAAACAAATTTTCGGCACAAATGAAAATTATTCTTCTCCATTAATATACAAAACATTAATTTAGAGTCTCCAGAAATGTTGTAAAAATACTTTAGTACAACTGTTACATGTCATTGTGCTTAATCAAATAAAGGATTTGGTGAATATATTCTCCAAGATTAATATGCATGTCCACGTTTGAATTACTTCTTAAAAATTATATTCAAAAGAAGTAAACATAAATTTTCATATTTTTCTTTAAGAATGAGTACGTAATAACATTATAGTTACAAATTTTAAAATGTTTTACAATCACATATCGTGAAAACATCGTTGAAGCAATTTGAGGAAATATAAGACGTGCAAACTATTTCTAATTGCAATATTAGGGGAGAACGACTATTTCTATGAACTTTCACACAAAACAAATTATGACTGTTATATATTTTGTATTTTTGTATTTTATTCTTTATTATAGTCTCATCAATGTGATACAGTATATACAACATATCATATATAAAATGCATAATTAAAAGAAGACACATTGTCACTCTCTACAGACTTATAAGAGACTTTGTATATGTTAATATTATAATTACAAGTAAAATCGTTATAATTACACCATTGAAATGGAGTATTAAAATTCACATATAATAGTACAAATATAATATTTTCATCTATATATGGGACATTCAGGATTGAATATAGTATGCCTTAGTCATGTTCTGGATATGTTTAAGTAAAAACATGGATATATAGGATGTAATTTATTGTATGATGTGAGAATTTGTATATACAGGACATGACTAGGTTCACGTACATGTTTATAGGGAAGGTGACCAGATTTAAACAAGGGAATATAGGATATTTCAAGTAGGGACATAAATGTATATGATCTGATCAAGTACATATTTGTAAGGGACATAATCATGTAAGAATATGAGTATAAAGAATGTTACAAGTAAGAAGCCGGTATCAAGTACATGTTTGTAAGTAACCTGGTCATGTATAACAAGTAAGAACATAGATGTTTAGGACGTGACTAAGAATATGTTTGTAAAGGACATGGCAATGTAAAAACATAGAATATTATCAAGAACATAGAGTATAGGACGTGACCAAATACATGTTTGTATGGGATATGACCATGTAAAAGAATAAGAATGTAAAAGATATACAAAAGTAGGAACATAGATTACATGACATGACCACAAAATAACTGTAAGAATGTGACTAGGTAGAAAATGAATGTATAGATATCGTTAATGAATAACATGATATTTCGGGGTATTTGGTATTAGTCAGATATTATTGGGTTATTGGCTTTAAAAATAGCAAAAATTAAAAATAGTTAAAAGAAATTGTTATTAAAACTAAGTAATATACATGTGTTATTATCAAAGTAACAGTCTACAACTTAAAAACTAACTGTATAGAAGATTCGACTCTCATATTTAATATTGAAAACAGGTTTTGGCACTTTTTCTAAACAATATTATTATTAAGATAGAACAAATTCAAATTTTGATCATCATTCCAATTGTGAAACTCATGATTAATTTTAACAGTTCTTCATATAAACTATTTCTTATGGTTTGATATGTAGAACATTCTATAAGACATGTTTTTCTGTTTCAACAGCATTTTTACAAATAGGGTATGCATGGTCTAAAAACATTAACAGGCATACAATTTTTTTTTCATATCGCCCGTTTCTTAACTTATAGGCGCAACACCACATCTTGAATTTAGCTAGAGCTTGATCTGTGTTTAGCAGGATATTACTTGTAGATACATACATTTCTGCTTCATAAATCTTGTTTGAAAACTCTATATGATCTTAGTTTTTACGACGATTTCTACTAGGACAAGACATATTATTAATACTGTTTTTCCAACTAGCTTATAAATGTTCATAGGTTTTTCTTCCACATTGCTACAAAACACTTTAGATGAACATTTACTACAATTAATTAAAAAAGTCTAAAGATCAAAATAGAAAATTGACGTCTTCAAAAATTTGGCCCCTTTTTTTTAACTAAAATTTTATTTTATTTCTACATGCTTTAAAATTTATTTTCAGTCGTTTGGGTATCCTTTGGGGCAAAATCTTTTGCCACTTTTGGGGATCAGATCCCCTTGCTTTAGGGGGAGGACCCCATGCGTTTCCCATATAAAGCTGTGGGGGAGTTACTTTCCAACCAAAGGGAAAAACCTAAATTGACGATTTCTGTCGGCTTTAAATTAAGGTTAAGTTTTGTCCCCCAAATTAAACTTCCAAGATATGAATTTAAGGAAATTTGATGTCATTTAAATTTATAAACGTTTAAAAAGGCATACCCAACCATTTGTTTTTTTTGCAATTAGCAGTCCCAAAAGGGTCTGGGGGCCTTTAAAGAACAAAATTTAGCGTAAAATAAAAGTAAAGAAATTCATTTAAAGGGTTTAAACCCAAAGGGTATGTATTTTTGACCAACCCCCTTTTAAAAAAGTGGTTCCACTTTTTAAAAAAGCAAAAATTCCAAATCTGAAAACCACTGTGGACGAAAATGAAACTATATTACTTTTTTGGGGGTTAACAATCTTGTTTTGGTGCCCCCAAGTTGCAAAAACATTTAACATTTTTAAAGGGTTCTGATTAAATTTGAGCTAAATGAAAATTTATCTCCCCTAATAAAATAAAATTATTTTACCCTATAGTAACCCCTTTTAGTGTTTTTCATTTTTAGATTTAAATGGTTTAAAACATGTTAATAAAATAGGTGATAAAAAACAAAGCAGGTGTCAAGTCCCGTGGGGCGCCGAAAAATTTGCCCGTATTCATTAAGTGTTGTTTTTTTTCGGGTCCTTCGGGCATTTGGGCCCAACCCAAAAAAGTGTTGGAAAAAGGGATCCCTCAGCAGGTGCTGGGGGCCTGGGGAAAATTTTGAATATTAATTATCTCTAAATGTAAAAACTAATCAAACCGAGTCTGAAATTTCTTATGTTTTTTTTTGTTGTGTTAAATGTTCCGGGGGTACTTTTTTCCCAAATTTTGTACTTCCAAGGGGGTTTTCAAGTGCTTTGGCCCCGAAAAAAATTTTGCCCGAACTTCACTTCAGTGTTTTTAAATTTTTTTTTCCCTTGGGGATTTTTTGGGAATCCCACATTTTAAAGGGGTTGGAAAATTGAAGTACCCGCTCAACCGGTGCTGGGGCGTTGAGGGATGTTGCACTGATTCATTATCTTCATGTACAGACTCAATCCAAACCGGGTCTGCAATTTCTTATGTTATTTTGTTTTGATTATGCTTCCGAGGGATCACTTTGTTTCCAGAATTTTGACGAAGACCATAGTTAGTTTCAAACCAGTCTGTATATAGACCATTTATTCGTACCCTGGTTGACATGGACTTATACAAAGATTGTAAAGCATTGAGCATATTTCCATTAATCCCTTATTCAAATAGTATTTTCCATAATAGACTTCTATTAATAAAATCATAAGCTTTACGAAAGTCAATAAAGGCGCAAAAAAGGTAGATAATTTATGCTTTTTCCTCGTGTCAATAATATTGGACAAGGATGAGATATTGGTCAACAGTGCTCCTATGTTTTCTGAAACCATTTTGCTCATCTGCTAAAATATTATTAGATTCCGAATATGATGAAAGCCTGTTATTCAAAATCGAAGAATATAATTTATACATGGAGCAAGAAAGTGCTATTCCTCTATATGATAACGGGTCTCGAGGGTCATTCGTGCTAGATTTGGGTATGGGAGTTATTATCACTTTTCCCCAATCTGAAGGCACAATTCCTTTTTTGAAACAAATATTATATAGAATATGTAAAAATGAAACTGAACAATTGTTTCTAAAAATGTCAATTGGGCTATTATCAAATCCATTAGCTTTACCAAGTTTTGCCTGCCATATTGCCTTGCGGACTTCTTCAATGGAAATATTAACATCAAGCTCATGAAAGACGTTATTTCAACCTGGTTATTTGACATGTCTATATTATTTCCCAGAAGATTATTAGATTGCAAAATATCAGTATCAGGTCTATTAAAAGGTTACTGAAATCATTCTTCCATTTTTCAAGCACAATATGTACATCACAAGAAACATCACCATTTTCAGTAACAACCTCCATAGGAATAAACTTTTTCTTGGCCTGAGCGACGCCTACCCTACCTATAGTTTTCAAAATTCTTGTTGGTTGTTATTACAATTGGACACCAAATTCTTTTGGAAATCAATTCAATGTAAACGTTTACTCTTTTGGACCTCACGATTAAAATCTTTCCGTGCCAAAGTAAAGGCTGTTTTAAAAACTATTTTAACAGAAACTTGTTTACATTTTAACCAGTTATTTTTTTTCTCACACATAGAATTCCATAGACGGGATAGGTTGTCGTTCCACCATGGTTTACAAAGTTGCCGTTTTTTATTTGAAGTACCATTAGAACAGACTTTAACAGTTTTTATAATTTAACATATAATACATTTCCTGTCAAAATAAAAACTACAAAAATTGAAAAAAACATTATCTTTTTTAAATTTTAGATTGTAAACTCTTTCTTGTTTAAATTAGTATTTATAAATTTTTTAAACTGTCTTCGTTTAAAAAAATTCCCGTCCCTGTTAACAAATTCTTTATCTTTAACTAGATGAGGTTTATACTATTTTTAATTTCCCGGGGTAATTAACATTCCCCATTTGCCTGCCAAAAATTTAAAAAAAGGGTTTAATCAAGCTGGGACCCCAAGGTGCCCAAGGGAAAATTTTGAAGGGTTTCGGGGAAGGGGAACTTGGCTAAACCATTTGGGTTTTTACTAAACATCTGTAACTTTTTTGTGTAGCTCTTAAAATAAAAACCCTTTAAAGGGTATTTTAAAAATTCCCTTGACTAACTATACAAAAAAATTTACAGCTGCACAACCTTTTTGTAAAATTATGGAAATCATTTTGTATGGTATTTCCCCATTTAAAAAAAATGTGCATCTTTTCAAAAATTTGAATTAGTTTTCCATCCCTTTTTTGATTTTAAAATCTACAATTTCCCCTTTCAGGATATAACATCTAAACCTTCAATAAAATCTTTAATTTCCCCCCAAAACGTGAAAATTAAAAATCTCCAATAAAAATTTTAAAACCCACTTTTTGGAAACCATATTTTTTAAACAAATGTCAAAAAAAATCAATTAAATCTATTTGTCTAGATGATTTTTTGGTTTGGTAATAACAAACAAGTTTTAAAAACCCTATCTTGCATAATTTATGTTCAAACCCGGGCCAAATAAATTTTAAATCCCCAATTTTTCAAATTTACATAAAAAATCGACACATCAATTGCTCTTTTATTAAAAAACCAAACACCCCCCCGAACCCGTTTTAAGCATTTATATGTAGTTTTTTGCGTTGTTACCAAACCAAAATATAACCTGGTATATTTATAATTTGAATTTTCCTTTTAAATTGAGGGTTCAGCTAAAGCTAAAATTATCTAAATATAAACACAAAGTACAATGTTTTTCTCAGTATTTGATTATTCACTTTCAACGTTATTTGTTCCATCCAAATCAATGTTCCAAAACCCGGCAGAAACCCTATGCGTAACTTGCCATTATTGCCTCTTCCATTGAATTGCCCCTCGATTTCCTCCATGAATTTGACCTCGGTTTCCTCCACGACTAAACCTCCTCTTCTCTGAAATGATGTTGTGAACTGTTTATTTTCCATTGCTTTTTTGCCGATTACCATTTTGATTGTGATGTCCTTGATAATTAAAGAATTTTTGCATTATTGCTTACGGAATTTGATGCATTAATTTGATTACTAAAATCAGCCATTTATTGCTTAGAAGCAGAGGGCATTAATTGCCACATTGGGACGTTTGCCTTCTTGGCAGTGAATTAAAACTCTGTTGCCTTTTACCCTATAAGTGATCCCACCTTTGTTTACCGCAATTCCCCAACCCACTCTAAGATTCACTGGCAGAAGTTCTTCCTTTGATTGATCTGGATGAAAAAAACCACATTTTGTATATGGAGTTTTTATCTCAAATTATAGGTGTTAGCTTTTAGATTGTTGCATGTTCTGATTTTGTAGTTTAGCAAAAAATACTCCATGCTTTATTCTTCATTGGTTCGATTGGAGTTAGGGAAATTCTATGTGTGATATCACCTGGAATATCATTTAGTTTGAGATGAGTCTTTAATAATAGCTTTACCTTTTCCCAATATGTTTTCGTTTCCAGACTCTGGTAACTTTCTTATTACTATATTTGTTGACCTGTCCTCAGGAATTGATTTTTCTGTATCTAAAGCTTGAAACCGTGTCTGTCAAAGAGTTTACTTTACCACTTAAGGTGTCAAGCTCACCATTCATGTCAGCACGAAGGGTATCAATCCTTTCATCGATGGATTTAGTAATTCGTTTTGTTTCCATGTTCATGCGTTTATCTAGCAATTGAGCTAATCTATCTGATAGTTTATCTGATATACGTTTCTCTAATTCTGCTTCAAGTTTATCTAATCGTTCTGTGAGATTAATGTTTACTGTTATTATCATCTCTGATTTTATCTCATCTCTGATCCCTTCTAGTTTATTCAAAATTATGTCAAAATTGAAATTACTCACTTCTATCTTTTGTTTGTTTGTTCTGGAGTCCTTTGTTCGGTGTCTCACCATATAGAGTCCTCCTTGCATGTCCCAAATCACGAGTAGACTTTTCTGTACAGCTTTGCTTCATTTTCTTTGAAACGGTTTCATTCGACACCTCCATGGTATCAGTATCAGAAAAATGACGTTGTCTAGCTGACAATGGTAAAAAGTTTATCTGCACCGGCTGAGATGAAGGTAAGACGTCGTCAACATCCATTTTAATCAATACATAAATGCCGTAATATACAAATATATATAAGAGAACAGTTAAAATAGTTACCTGTGTTTTTTAAAGAGTACAAAACCAACATCTTTTACAGTGACATTATGCCCATCCAAGGGTATATAATTAGTTAAATGATAAATATCAAAATAAGTTTTCATTTTGCCATAATTCATTTTTATTTAATAATTAAGCTCGCATAAACAATAAATAACGCAGAGATCTCAACGAAATTTCTGTACATATCCATTAGAATTTACATATAACGCTTAGTTTATAAAAAAGAGTGGGGCAGTCTTTTTAGATTTTAGGCAAATTTATAATTTTACTCAAAATATATTCTAATATCAACTGTTTGTCAAACACCATTTTGACAGTTAATCTTTTGAAATATAAAGTCAATTCAGATCATATTGACTATGAAAATATGAGCATAATGTTACTTAAATAAACATTGACTGAGTAATGTTGGTAAAATCTTTTTCTTTTTTGTCCTTGTTTTAACCAATCTTACTAGCCTGAAGTGATAGGTTCTTTGACATAAACTGCAAATCTAATTGTTGCTTAATTTCAAAACATCTTGATTTAATTGTGAAACAAGTACAGCTTTATTATTTTGAATTAGACACAAATACTTGCAATTATTCTATGCAATTATAAGAATTTATAAGAATGTTTAATGCTCAGATAATAATTTATTAGGTGCAACTTTTACGTACGATAAATACAAATAAAAATTGTACGGTTAAACAGCGAATTAGTAATATCACATGAAACAAAATATGTTGTTGTTGTTGCTGCTCCTTCTGCTGTTGTTGTTGTTTTTGTGTGGTGAGGGTGGTAAGAGCTAGTTTGATCCTGTTTTTTATCATGCCACACTTAAAGTTACAGTCTTGACTTCAGAAATCTGTATTTCAAACACGTGACTAGGTACAAACATGTAAAAATACATGTATATTACCATTCTTTAAAGAATTGCAGTTGTAAAGGATGAACGACATATCCTAAATAGAAAAAGATAATAAGTTTTATTTAGAATGTTATAAATTAAATATTTCATTTGAGATAAAAATCGTTTAATGTATTGTAAAATTAATTTGCCTTTAATAATATTCAATCGAAAGCTCTAACAAATGCTTTCTTAATATAATAAACAACAGTTTTGTCAGGTATTTATTGCCCATAATTCATAGTCTACCTTGGAAGCTGTATGGATTTTATTAAAGGCACTAAAATTGCACTAGAGTACTTAACGAACTGCATTAAGTTAATTTCATACAATGGTTTTAGTGCACACGGTTAATAGCTGTTAAATAGTTAGGCAATAAATTGTAAAACTTTAGACTTGCAAGTGGTTTAGGGCAACATACTTAAATTAATTCCAACTGTAAAACGTGAATGAGCGAACTAGCTCTCATGATGTTTTTGAATGCCAACATTTTATACGAATAGACACAAACTGTAACAAAACGTAACTGACTTAAATGTTACACTGATGATGCTATTATCATAAATTATATTCACACACAATATGACTCATTTACAAAATGATTTCTCTGATCTATTAGACTAGTAAAACATAAATTTTATTCTCTTCCTTCTCTTAGGTGTACCTTGATTCACTTACTTTTTCTTTGTCCTAATTATAAGCTACAACTTTTCATGTAAGAAATATTTTCAAGTCTTCAATGATTCCTTTATTCTTTCCTGTCACTATATATACTTACAAAAGAAAAATAGTTTTATTTACATTACACTTATCTATTTTATATATATTTATTGGGGAAGATATATTGGGAAAGTATACGTTTATACTAAGTATACAATGCAATAAACGAGTAAGTCACAGTTTGCTATCAAAAAATATTTTCAGTAAATATAAGTAAATAAGTAAATATAAGATTCAATTTTTAATTCGACATCCCATTTTATCACTATTATTATATATAATCATAAAGATGACATGCATATCGTTTTGGTTTAAACGTTAAAGTACAATAATATTGCAGAAGAAAATTGGACAACTGAAATGTATAATTCATTGACACATTTGATAAATGTTAAGCTACTCATTTTTAAACATCATTCAAAATAAAATAGTTTGCCTTTACTCTAGCTTCATGATTATTCTATGTTATTTGGAAAAGCTCTTTTTTTTCAATTTAAACAACGTTTTCATCATTATCAATCAGATCATAAAGTATTAAAACAGACACTGGTTTAATTAAAAAGCTACTCTTATTACACTCAAACTAATGAATTTCCCACCTCTATGATAGTGATCTTCCTTACAATGTTTTTCAACTTTATCAATGAGCGAGAACATATGATAAACATGATCTTAAAATCCCCTTCAAGCTGATTTTAATAGTATCAGTTGAAACAAAACCAGTTCTGTAACGTTTCATAGTAAATTAATGATACAATTATAAATGGAATCTCTAAAGAAAAAAAAACTGCAAAATTTTCCGAAACCGAAAATGAAATTGTTCACGCTAGGTTAAGGATAGTAGTGAAAATGTCAAAAATACTACACGCCTCTGTCAACCGGTTGAAAAATAATCATTCCAGGCCCCTGTACAGCAGTTGAAGGAGAATCCATCATATAAATATTTCAACATTAGAAATATCCGCAGGTACGATTAATGAAGCTTTAATATTATATAAATAACACATGGGTTTTTGGGTAACAGTAAAAATACCATCCCGAGGAAAATACTACGCCTCAGGTAACAGTATCTTTACGAGGCTGTTAACCACAAACTCGTGTGTTATTTTTTTTTATTACCCCGAACAATTACTGTGATGTTCTGAATTTGTAAACAAAACCTAACTGTAACAAAAAATAAACCAAGAGTAGCAATAATCCTTACTTTGCAAGCTGTAGGCCTACTGTGCTTAAGAAGCTGTTTTTCTTTTATTCTTTAAGCAAGTGATGATATCTACCAGTCATAAACATACAATTAGCTGTGTTTTATTCAGAAAACAAAACACTAACCCATTTACACGGTTAAGATCTTTGAAATCTGATCCTTCTGTATCAAGAATATTCTTCGCATGGTTTTTGACAAAGTGCATTTACAAATTAACGATGATATCCTACAGATGTCTGTCCACCAACTCTATCTGTAACGTTTTACAGGTTGAAATTGTTAAATAATCCTCTGTTGCATGCTTTTATCGTCTGTATGTTCCAGTTTGACACACAATTATTCACATTACAATAACTTCCGTTGAAAACGGACGATTACTTTTTTTGTATTCAACAAAAAGATATTTTATACGCGAAAAGAACTCTATGGTGCAAAGAACTAAATTTTATGAGAATCATAGTTACTTTTGTGATGCAATAGGCCCTATTGTCGAAAATAAGAATGAATAGAGAGAAAAATGGCGGCCATTTTATTTCATTTCATTTAGAAAATAGACCACGTGACCAGATTTTATACTGTTAAAAAATACTGTTATCTATGTAACAGTGCAAAATTCTAAGTCACGTGATACACTTGCATAAACACGAAGAAATAACTCCCAGAGGCCTATGGGAAATTAACATTACGAAAAAAGTGAGGGGTAATAATAAAAATTATTATACTAGTGTCACATGGTCGCCAAGTATATGCATGCGTTTGCCTTTAACAATAACGAAAAACGAAAAAATTGAATCACCGAAACTAAATAAAATGGCGTTTTGAAAGTGGATCAAGTGTCAGGAGCTGGTCTTTTTTACTGTACTGTATGTTTTAGATGAGGCTGAGATGCATGCTGAACCAAAGTGTCTTGATAGAACATCTTCAAATGCTAGATACCATACATCACCAGGGTTTACGTTTAGCTTTAGGTGCATTTCGCACCTCACCTGTAGAAAGTCTATATGCGGAAGCTGGGGAACCATCGCTTCAACTTCGTCGAAAAAAGCTATCACTTAAATATGCAACTAGAATATCATCAAATAGCAAAAATCCAGCCAAAAATATTATTTTCAAACCAAATTAAATTGAAAAATTTGTTAACAAACCAAAGGAAATTAAACCATCAGGCCTCCGTTTAAAAGATGATTTAGATAAACTTAAAATTAATCCTGTCAGTATCCTTCAAAATGACGATGAGGATGTTCCACCTTGGACTTATAATTCTCCTGAAATAAATATTAACCTTTCAAATATAAAAAAGACATCAAATTCACATGAACATTTCAAAGAGAAGTTTCTTGCAATTAAGGAAGAACATGAAAATTTTATACATGTTTATACGGACGGTTCAAAGGAAGGTTGCAATGTAGGTGCGGCTGTGTATGAAAATGATTTTACATCTAGTATGAGGTAACCAGATAATGCATCAATTTTTACTGCTGAAGCAAAAGCTATAGATTTAGCATTGCCATACATAGAATAGCATACCCATGATAAATTTGTGATATTTTCTGACTCGCTTTCTGTTTTGATATCCATTAAAAATAAAAAATCTGACAATATCATGATAAAGAAACTACTTTTGCGATTTCATGATATACTTAAAATAAAATCTGTTAAATTATATTGGATTCCAAGTCATGTAGGTATACGAGGAAATGAAAAAGTAGATGCTTTAGCTAAACAAGCTTTAAATTTTTAAAAACATGACTTATTGTTACCTGCTTGTGATTTTAGAACTGCTATAAATAAACTCGTTGCATCTGAATGGAAAGCACATTGGGACAATGCCGTCTTTAATAAACTTCATGATATAAACCCATCTCTTGATGTGTCACCATCTCTGTCAAACCGCCATGATCAAACAGTTCTTCTTCGATGCCGAATTGGACACACTAAAGTTACCCCTTTTTATTTCCTCACGAATGACAATGCCCCTATCTGTGTAGGCTGTAATGAAAATTTTACTGTCAAGCATTTTCTTCTGGAATGTCATGATTTTTCACAGGCCCGTAACAGATTTTATAATGTAAACTCACTCAAAGAACTCATTAATACAATTCCATCAAAAAACATCATCGATTATTTGAAAGAGATAAACTTGTATTCAAAGATCTGATTGGCTTTTTTTTATTTTTATTTACAACGTTTTACATAATAGTTTAAGCCTATTTTAGCATTCGGCACGATATGGCCATTTATGTGTTGACGTGCCCTAAAATCCAAACAAACAAAATTTGCACAATATTTGACCTACCGTAGAGGAGGTGTGAAAAATGCAAAATTCGAACCTTGATCAACAAGACCAGTCGACGTCACGAAACGCAGTCCCCTTTTTAAAAATATTCAATATTTGAGCCGCGTCATGGCAAAACCAACATAATGGGTTTGCGACCAGTATGAATCCAGACCAGCCTGCGCATCCGCGCAGTCGGATCAGGATCCATGCTGTTCGCTTATAACTCTATAACAAGTAGAGAAACTGATAACGAACAGCATGGATCCTGATCAGACTGCGAGGATGCGCAGGCTGGTCTGGATCTATGCTGGTCGCAAACCCATTTTGTTGGTTTTGTCACGACGCAGCTCATTTGATCGTTGCGGAGATGGAAAGGCTTACGCATCAAACATGCACAAATGACCAGGAAGAAAGTGATAGACATAGCTTAAAAAAACTCGCACTTTGTTTCGGAAATGGTATACTTAATCCATTTGTTTCTTTTAAATGAATTGCTTCATATTTGAATCTGGTCATGGTGTTAATTATTATATGGAAAGAAATGATCATTGAAATTGAATATAGAATACATCACAATAATGTATATGCGATACTAACGTCAGTGTGTCGATTTTATATAATATTATATTATTTATAGGCACATTTAAAATGTAAATACACTAAATCATATTTTCCACGTGCTATGGTTTTACAATAATTTTAAGATAGATTTTTCAAAAACAAAAAAGAACATATTGTTAGTGAACCATTGTATCATGCAATTTTAAGACGAAACATCTCATTTAAAATGTCTTCAAGAAAATTTGCACATTTAGTTTAGCCGATTTTTCATTGCTGATATTTTCTAATATTAGGAATAACTTCTATTGCTAGTGGGAAATATAAAAGTGAACTACTCAGATCCCATTCCTGTGAACATATTAGATTCCCACAGGAACATGCTATTTAAACGAGGTCTGTACTGTTGCTCTTTATCATACTTCATACATGACAAATTTTGATTAATGCGTGAATATGATACATTCCGTTGATATATTTGATAAATGAGGCATTGTGCTCTACACAGTTCAATTACCATTGATGTTCAAGGACATAGGCTCATTGAAGTATGTCTTATTGTAGTTGGTTGATAGTGAACTTTCAGTAATCAGTCTTTGTGCACTTTTAACATGACGTGACAAACAAGTTTATCAAAGTAAATAATAACAAGGTATTACAATACAAAAAATTGATACATTTATTCGATCTAAAGAAAATGAAGAGCACACAATAATCTCAGGACAAGTATGTGTACTAATATATGCGTGCTCATTTTCTACATTTAGGTGCACTTTTCTACATTTAGATGTAGTGGTTTGCATCAAATGGCTTTAAACGACATTTGCTTGTTATGTTTATGTCGGAATTTTGAATCCGCTAAATTAAAATATCAGATAATCTTCCCACTCAGGCATATAATACGTGTATGTTTTATGTATATCTACTGTCATTATGTTGCCATTGCATACATACACATAAAATACTGACAAAGAATTGTGTAAAGCTAAGACGATAAAGAGTATCCGTTACTTTTCAGTTTTTTTTCTCTTTTGAAATTGTCTTATAAAATGTTATATGTTTCAGTCAATGGATGATTGTATTGTTTATTGCTTAATTATTGCTTACTTATTGTTTAATTGCATGAAATTCAATGTTTTATTATATTAATTTGAATACACAGACAAAAATTAAACCAAAAGCAAATGTGTATTGGCCTCAAAGATGCACATGAAATACATGTGTTTTCAAATACTATCAGTAACTTTCATCTACTATCCGTTTATTCATATCTGTTTCTTTTAAGTGGGATATATTCCATACACAAACTAAATAAATCTACTAAACAATATGAAAAAACCATATATATCAAATTTTACAATGAAAATGGAAAAAAAAATTCTATATGATTTTAATGTTAAAAATGCAGTTACAGTACAAAGTGATTTTAGATAGTAAATGGAAGATGTGGCTTCTAGATCTATATAGATACAAGAACCTCGAATGTTTGGTCGCAAAAAAAGACATATAAATATGTTTGCGTAAACTGTCATGGACAACACTAAACATAACAAATGTGTGTTTTACATACCAATTTTGCAGTAATTGTATTGAGATTCTTAAACAGGCCCTAAATCACATTTAGTGATCCATGGAAACTTTTAAAGTACCATTACGTGACAAATTGTCAGCCTTTTGTCATCAAATCGATCAAAAATATGTATAGAGCTACTTAACATGACATTATTTCAGAGGATTTTTATTGTTTGTGTGTCACCAACAGAGTATAGGCCATGTTGGCCCGAAACAGAAAATGTAGTTTTTAGCTTACCTCGGGTGTAAAAAATTTCAAAGCAACAGAGGATGTTAATCGTTTGACATCAACAGCCCTATAATGCATATCATTGGACAACCACTAGGATACAGGGGTTGTTACTCATCTTAATGTTACATAAAAAAAAACGTTGTTGACCATTATGTTAAATTCATATATTATAAGCAACTGACAAATAGAAAAATACTCTTGAAAACATTTTGCTGTTTTTGAGAATTGAAAATCAGTACATATTTTAATAAATGTGGGAATAATAAATTACTTTTTTCATGGGTTAACCATTTTTTTTCAATGTAAGGAATGTGATGGTCTAAAAAATTAAGACCAGATAAAACAATGTGTTGATACAAAACTGTTGATAAGAAATAAATTATACACTTAAAAAGCACAGTGTATAAGTCTGTAAACATTTAATAAGAAAAGGATGATACTTTATTAAAAATATTTTGATAAAGATAAAATTGCTAATTGCTTTAGGATTTCGATTAAGTTTTGATATTTCTGAATTTCATAAGCATGCACTAAGTTCATAAAAAGTATGTACGAAGTGCAGTAAAAATTCATTTCAGCAGAATGAAATGCCATTTTAAATAGCTTCCTCAATTATCTCAGTTATCCTAATGCGTAAAATTAAAAAAAACGTTCAAAGTTAAATTGCTTTTATTACAAACAATTTAAATAAATTGACTTAAGTTAATTAAATGTACCGTTTAGTGCATTTTGTTATTGGCTGTCACAAAGTAAGAAAAACTTGGAATAATTAAATCGACAATTATATAAATAGCTTTTAGATACATAATGTATATGATGTTGCACATTTAAGCCTTCTGTAAATAATTTTCTAATTTGTCGACATGTTGCTCATAATGGAAACATTTACAGTGTATTTTATTACTTTTTATCTCACTTTTCAAGGTAATGTGATTTTAAAAGCATCGCACTTGGTGACATTTCAGTCCTAAGCTTTAGCACCGACATTTATAAATACGTCGATAGATAGATATTAAAATTATCGGGAGGTATTGAGGTCTTAAAATCCGAATCTAAGTGCAAAATTATGGGAGAAAACATATCAAATAGTTTATTTATGAACGCTTTGCAATGCATGTGTTTAAAACGAGAACTCTATTATCCATTTTAATTTAACTTTATCATCAGAGGTTAATTGGATACATCTTGGTTTGTTTTGTAATATAAACTGCTCGGAATTCTATACTTTTGCCAAAACCCAATCAGATGAAAAAGTACTAAACATGCACTGGTTCAGTAAAAATGTACTCTAATTACATGAATTACACTACAGCTTATGACTTTTGCTTATGCTTCCTTTGAAATAGTTCTAATCTGTACTTTTCCAGACAACAAAAATAATTAACTAGACCTATCACTGAAGGTGATTAATACCCCCACCAACAACTTTGACTTTTTGAAAAAAAAAGTAGTCTGAAGAAAAATTTGAACACAAACTATCAACTGTGTACAAAGAAATATTTTAATTAATTGTAATCGCAACTGGGGTATCGAAATAAGCTTGCTATACACCAAGTTTGATAACAATATCTCATTCCTAACTCTAGTTATTGTCAGGAAACCATTTTTTCTATTTTTAGTAACACTGTTACAGTGACCTTGACCCTAAGGGGTCCAAATGCAATACCAACCCAGGCCTTCATATAAGCTTCCTATACACCAAATAAGATTACAATATCTCATTCCTAACTATAGTTATTGTCCGAAAACCATTTTTCGTAACGGTGACCTTGACCTTGACCCCAGGGGGCCCAAATGCAATACCAACCAAAGTCTTCATATAGGCTTGCTTTACGCCAAGTTTGATAACAATATCTCATTCCTAACACTTGTTATTGTCAGGAAACCATTTTTCTATTTTTAGTAACACTGTAACGGTGACCTTGACCCTAGGGGGTCCAAATGCAATACCAACCCAGGTCTTCATATAAGCTTCCTTTACACCAAATTAGATTACAATATCTCATTCCTAACTCTAGTTATTGTCCGGAAACCATTTGTCTATTTTTCCTCACGGTGACCTTGACCTTGACCCCAGGGGGTCCAAATGCAATACCAACCCAGGTCTTCACATAAGCTTGCTATACACCAAGTTTGATTACAGTATGTCATTCCTAAGTCAAGTTATTGTCCGGAAACCATTTTTCTATTTTTAGTAACAGTGACCTTGACCTTGACCCCAGAGGGCCCAAATGCAATACCAACCAAGGTCTTCATATAAGCTTGCTATACGCCAAGTTTAGTAACAATATCTCATTTCTAACTCAAGTTATTGTCCGGAAACCATTTTTCTATTTTTAGTAACGGTGACCTTGACCTTGACCCCAGGGGGTCCAAATGCAATACCAACCGGAGTTTCCACATAAGGTTGCTATATACCAAGTTTGATTACAATACCTCATTCCAAACTCTAGTTATCGTCCGGAAACCATGATGTTGACCGACCGACGGACGGACCGACCGACCAACCGACCGACCGACAAGCTGACTCCTATATACCCCCCCTAAACTTCGTTTGTGGGGGTATAATGAAACAAAATGATAAACATGATCTTAAAATCCCCGACTTGACTTGTTGATTTTGATAGTATCAATGTTTTTCGAATACAAGGTTAGGGTACAAGAGAACGGGATACAAGAGTGAGAGAAAAAACTATTTAAAGTTATTTACTCAGTCTGGCATTTACTGGTATTTTGGTATTTACGTAATTTGTTTTTTGTTGTGAGACACTACACGAAATTGACATATACGACAATCTTAACACTCGGAGAAAAAAGAAACAGTTTTAGGTGACAAATTGCCAGTCACATTAGCTGGCTACTAGAAAATAATTGATGAGGTTATTGTCGTGTATATCATATTTGTGATATAAATCTATATCTTGATTTTGTACATCTTTTGAGTCCATACAAAGACACGTGCAAATGATCTGAATTTATAGATTTGTAAATATTGTTAACACAAGAATAAAAGAAACCATCTAGACAAGTTGTTTCATGGTTTATGGTCATCCCTTGAGAACGTGTTAGCAAAGGTGTCTCTGTTAATTATTATTGCATCTCAAATTATATATCAGGAAAACATTAAAGTGACGTTATGCCAATCCATGTGTAATTGGCGAATGTATGAAAACACACTGGAACTTTAAAGTTTTTTTTACACAATTGCCTTTAATATTATATTCAGCTTAACAAAAGTGTTCAAAAACTAATGTGATTTCTATAAGTTCCTTTCATAATCTAAAAGTATATGTACACTTGATATTTTGGCAATATTTTAATTTGATCCTAATCATTTGTCATGACCATTTATTGGCCAATCATCAAGCTTACTAACGCTCAGATATTTTTAAGTAATCTTGCATGTAGCTATGATTGCCACCGTATTTGTTTTGCCTTCATTTTGATTCGGATTTCCCTAGACAGTTATTTTTAGCAATTTTAGCCCACTCTTCCTAGAAAGGCACTAGACGAAGTATCAAAATATCGCTGTCCTATGAAATAAAACGACTTGTTGATCTTTGTTAGAAAAAAGTAATTGTTCGGTTGGGTGCTGCGTTCATTGAACGCCGCCTTTCCTTGTCTATCTTGTTTATCATATTTTTTTAAGTAAATTGAAACAAATAAATTGAAAATAATAGAGGAAAGAATGTTTTTGACAGTATACTTGCCGGCTTGATGAACAAAGTCATATTTGTTCTCGAAATCTTTAAAATTAGCTTTTCAGACAGTCAGTATTTGTTTTCCAGCGTTTAAAATTAGAAACCGCATCGCTTTCAATATTATGAAAGCAACAACAACAAAAATAAACAACAACAACAAAAAAACAACAATAGAATATCAACAGAACAACAATTTCTGTAATGTAGTCCTTAGCGGAAGGTAAATCACCTCTGTTCAATCTGTTATACAAAGATGACAATGTGCCTGTCGTATCAGTGAATCTATCATGAATAATGTAGACCTACTTGTCATAAACAGTATTGTGACAATTCATCTTATGTCCTAAAATTGATGCCAAAGGAATGACATTTGTCAAAAGGCGCTTATTTATTCCAGTATACAAAAGTTTTCAGTAAGATACTAAGTTACTACTTGACTTATATCAGCAAACAGAAATAATTGATTATGTTACCAATATACCATATTCCCTCTCATCTAATTCGTAAATTAAGTGATTCGTGCTTGCTGGTAGGTGGGTTGATCGCTTGTTTTTCCAGTTGTTTGTGCGAATAAAAAATCATGTTAAAAAGCTATATTCATTTTCTTATTTAAAGCACTGTGATACAGGTGATAACTTAAACATCGTAATTTGATACGAAATATGTCATTTCCTTCAATAAATCAAAGCACACATGTTTATGAAACTATTTTTCTACGTTTTTGGTAAATTGCGCTTTTTTATCACATAAAGATTGTTATTTTATATCTGCATTTGCTGTAAAATAAACTGTTACAATAATAAATAAAGGAAGTCACCAATAAGTCTGCTAGTTTGAACCATAATTATTAATATTGTTGAATTTAATTAATCATTATAGCTCATAAATCATACATGTGAGTTGACAATACATCACTGCTTTAGAACATATCTGCTCATCTTTCACAGCAATTTTGAATGTTTGTCTACCATATACAAATAGTATCAAAACAAAAAAGTCTGTGAATGTTACAAATTGATACATATTTTTTATTTGTTATGTCCTATTTCTAGGCCATCGTATGACACATTGAATACGACAAAATAAAAATAAAGTAATACATAGTACATTTATATTATATTTTACGCTTTTTACTATTACAACAAAGGACATAACACATTTCATCAAATCTAGTTTAACGCTCATTGTGAGATTCTCTTCACCAAATGATCATTTTAATACAAATGTAAATGATCATAATTATATTAAAAACAAAACGTGTAATTTTCTGCTTTTGTCCAACTAGATATGACATATATTTGGGATATGACTTGTTAACAACCAGTTAAACTTCTTTATCCCATTAAATGTTTATAAATATGACTATTTCATGGTTTGCCTTAGCCAAAACAGGATGAAAAATAGCCATAGCCATTATAAAAGGAATTTTGATAGCATATATGTTATCATTATACACTTTTTTACAGAACTGTCTGCTCTCTTTTGTTATAATTTTTTTTATTTGGCTTATTATATATTTTTCCCCTTGTTTTGAGCATACAATTATTTAATTACTTACTTCATACTTCATTTCATGAAAGATCCTGTATGTTATAATTAAGGTTGTTACCACTCTTAAATGAAATTTCATATAAGCATATAATTATGCTTATAAAACAGTTTTTAAACACCAATGAATATGTAAAATATGTACTGCAAATAATTGTGCACATTATATGCAATCATCAAAATATATGCATTCACTTCTTATTAATAGATTTGATTAAGAATGTATAGAGATAAATTTCTAATTACCTCCCTAAATTTACATGAAATGTTATATTCGGATATACCTTTATAAATAATGTTTTTTTGGAACTTACAGCACAGTTAAATCTTAATTTGAGCATTTTATTTATGATATATAACCATAAAAAATTGTGTTACATGGTCTTTAAAATGTAAGCCAAATTCATGTTTTGAATAAGAAGTTATATGGAAAGTTAAAAGAAGCCCTCGTACTTTATCATATCCGTCCGCCTAGCTGCTCGGGCTTGAAATTCGTGATTGTGCTTCTGCAGATTTTACTGCATAATAAATTTTAAATAATAGTTCTGTTTTTTATGTATAAAAAATACCGAAATAATATTTGAACAAATAAAACCTTTTTAAAAATGTTCATCAATAATCAATACATTGTATTAACAGCATTTTAAAATCCATAAAGACGTATTTTACACATGAATACATTAAAAGAATGGACATGAACAAAATGCATAAGGAGAAACCAACCTTCGAAAGTAAAGAGATTGTTCAGTGTACCAGAAAATCATTTTCAAAGAAATGCTTTGTCTTGATTTAATTTAACACGGAAGTCTGTGTCTTGAAAGAAGTATTTTTCTGGGTCATTTGTATTGGATGCGAGAAGAACTTTTATTATGATCAAAAATTAATTTCATTTTGATTCATCGTATTGAGTCATATGTTGTGATGAGTTTTTTGTATTAGATAATACATGTATATTATATGATACAATAGGGTTAATTTACAGCTTAACAATATTTTTGTTAAAAATCAAATCTTTATTGCCATTATTATGATTTTATTTATTGATATTAATATTATTATTATTATATCATTATGTTCCGTTACTAGAGAATACCCTGATGCTAAGATATGATAGCTTTTATATTGTGTCCTAAAATACAAAATGTATTTTACTCTTTCGTTTGTGTTGAAACATATAGTTTTACTTCTACACAATGCATATGCTTAGAAAAGTAAGATGCATGATCAGCAATATCATGACATAAAATGGCAAAATTGCAAGCATCGCATCTTTTGTGTGAATATATAACAAAATCATCCATATAATATACGCAATTTATCATAGTAAATTGAAATATGATCCTGTATCATTCAAATTGCATGACGTTTGTAAAACATAAATAATACAGTTGTGCAATTACTGCATAGGATCTGTAGAATGTGAAATCAATTATCTATGCTCAAGAAACCTCGTTGCCGTTTGATATATTTGTTGCATAACATAAATATATTCCATGACACTTCATTTCCTTGAGTTTCAGAAATGAGTACACTATTTTTACAAAAACTTTTAGTGCATTGAACATGGTTACAGAAGCCCTTTTTTATGGACAAATGTAGCGTATAACTCTTGCCTTGACATTGTTAAATCATATTCGTCTTAGTACTGAAAAATGTTATTATCATTAGTTCAGCCTTGTTAAAAAAGGAGCAATATTTCATATGACTTTTAAATTAGACGAATCATAAATATGAATTTGTGTAAAACAGCTTCTAAACATCAAACTGAACCTTGTAAGTGGAGGTTTTCACAACGCAGTAAGATTACATGTGAAAAACAAAATACCGATAATTCAATTATATAAACTGTGATTATGACAGAAATAGAATGCTGTCAAGGGATTTGCATTGATGTTGGGTTCAAGGTTACAAATTAATTAATAGAGCTCAAACTCGGTCCAACTATTGGATTATTCAGAAACTGTCACAGAATTTTCTCTGACCAATGGAAATCCTTAAATTTGAAACAAAATTAATCTCTAGGCCTTGTCGTCTTTGACTTATATACTTAAATTACTGATTTGAAAAGAAATCTAACACCCCTACATTAACTATTTAAAAAAAAACAAATTACCGTTTAATATTTATATTAATATTAAAGATTTCCGCTCGTTTATTATATATTAATCCTTCCAATTTATAGATAAGGAGAAAAGTTCTGCGTTTTTCAAAGCTTGCGCTAAATTGTAAAAAACATACGTATTTTGTTCAAAATGTCAATTTTACTAGAGTTTTCATTTGAGATTTTATCATGAACACTTATATTAACTTTAAAAAGAAAACTGAAAATAAAGGAATAATATCTTTGAACTATTAAACAACTTTTTGCGATATGCAATTCAATTTATTTTCTGTTTTTTTTTCACAAAGAAGAATACCTGATACTTAAACTTTCATGATTATATGTTCTACAAATCATTAACAACACACTAGTTTTGATGATATTATCGGGTGAGATTGTCTTTTAGAACATTAATACTTCAATAAGAGAGCGAGCAAATTGCCTTTAAAACATACGTTTTCTTCCATGATTTTACTTTCTTTAAGTTTTCCATTTATAAACCCTAAAAGCGTGTTTAATATTGATATATGAAATACATATATTCAATCTGTCAATAAGACATGATTTTCTTTGTTAGGCCGTGTCTACACCTATTCAAGTTTCTTACATGTCACATTTAGATAAGCTAAATAAATGGCCCTTTCAATATTTAATCAGGCACAATTTTTACTGGAATGTCTAATTAAGATTGTCCAGGATTTATACCTTTGTCTTTGTAATGCTATCATGTTTCTGTAAAATATGTGAATAAAAAAGCGGGAAAATGATGCAATTAGCTAAAAAACAATGGAGTAAATGAAATTGAAATGTGTACATTCTTTTAAAATAATGGAAAATGTGAGAAAAATATGTTTTGAGCTGATAAATTGATGCAAGTTCTTTATTTGATGAAAATTATTCACTAAATGAACAAAATCATTTAAAATCTATTTTGACTACTTAAAAACTTTTTTTGTTGCTCTTCTGTGTATCAGTTTATTGATATGATCCTATGACCAAGATATTTTATACATTAAATTTTATTAAAATTTACAGATCATGAACACTGAATCAGTAACAAAAAGTCAGAAAATAATAAAAAAACAACACTATCACACCTTCGGGGCACATGTTTTGTGTCAAACCGGTGTTATCAGTGTCTTGACAGCCAAAAACTTGTAGAAAAATAGAACGTGTTCTAACTTTCTTGCAAGGAATTATCTTCTTGAATGTCACATAATTTCTCTTTAAAACTCATTCAAGTAGGGTGTCTACACTATCCAATACAAGAGAATATGATACTTGCATTCAAGACTTGGATAGATGTAGACGGGCACTTAGCAATGATAATCATGCTTTGTTGTGGTAACAATTAACTTTTATTATGCAGAGTATTTGAGGCTATCTTTTCAATTCTTTGGTTCACATAGTGTTATTCTTTTGTCGATTCGTTACGTTTTGTTTTGTTGCAGACTTTTCAAGTCTTATACAGAATTTTGATATTTATCTGCGTAGTGTATCTCAAACAAACGTGAATATAAATAAAAAATACACTAAAAAGTTGTCAAGCTATAAGTTGATACCTGTTGACCTTTAAAAGTCGTTGATCTTTGCAGTTTCCGTCCTTTTGTTCAAATAAAAAATTTCAGAAACTAAGCTATACCGATAAAAGCTTTCAAATTACGTCGTTTGTTTCCTCTTTTGATACAAAGCAAAACGTGAAATAGTTAACAACCAGAAAGTTTTTCAAATATCAACCTCTATTAAGGTTACGTCAGGTCACAAATTTTCTTGTCAAAGTGACATTATGTCCTAAATGTAGCTGTTGAGTTTAATTGTTTTAAATTTTGTATTCTTTTTCACAAAAATTAATCCATAACCAACGTGACTCATGCAATATTCTATTAATATCATTCAAAATGTATCTGTAACGTTCAGTTGATAAAATGAGGCAGTCTTTTTTATAATTTATGTTATATATTATGACCATTTTTTGCCATTATTTGATATATATATATTTTAAAAGATAAATTAACTAACTGGCCTTGCCAACAAAATGAGCATGTCACTTTAACGCATTTATTTCTTAGTATTTTATTTGAAAATCAGTTGACAGACAATCAGATCTTGTATGTACAGAGTGAAAAATGAAATCTTTCGAAAAAGGTGATATTTAGCTCATTGGGTATAAAGTAGTAGGACACAAAACAATCAAAATATTTCAGAGGTGCAATTAATCAATTTTAAACAGTAAATTAGTAATCTTACTTAGTGTCCACTACCTACTTAATAATTTTATCCACCAAGAAAGGTAATAAATAATTAAACGATTCAGTAAATATATCGTTAACCAATATAAATGAAACGAAGTACGAAGTATTCAAACTAATACTATTATTTTTTTGTAATACTATAATTGTAAATGGGGTATTGTTTATAACTATATTATATGTTTACTTTATACATGTAACTGTTTTTAAATGTTAAACTTTTAGTTGAAAATAGTTTCCAAAGGAATCATTTAACGAATATGTGTTAATACTGTATAATAAAAAAGCATATTGGTGAGAATGTTTGAAAAGATGTGTGTTTTCGACGAGGCTTTTAAATTTGACATAATACGGCTATTTTATTGTAAAGCACTATTCTCATTAGAAAAAAGGAAACGCACAAAACCAAATCAAATTATATTAGAATGCTCGCACTCAACAGTCAAAAATTATTTGTCATGTTGCCAGTAATTGCAGGTGATAAAAGTTAATACCTGACACATAATGATTAATAGGAAATATTGATAGGATGGCACATTTTCAAAAGTTGTCAAGGTAAATTTAGATAAATGAGACAGTGCATTTATCAAAATTGAAATTTGCCATGTTCAAAGCAATGGGACATAATTAAAGATATCACAGAGGATTATAGGTTGCGTTAAGCAAAAAGTTATAATAGATACAAAATAGTTTCTTTACAGTGTAAGTCTGTCCATTGACGACACTGGTATAATGTAATCTACTCTCTCTTGCACCGATTTTAATAAATTTCCACATTAAAACTTGAATATGGTGTTAACTAAGATTTTGAATCTGTCACAGAGGTGAATTCATGGTGACATTTTTGTTTCGTTCCTTGAAAATGAGCTTATTATTTTGGTAAAGAATGAGTCAGTCTAAAATGATAAATTGACTAGGAAGTAGATGCACAAATAAAATTTTAATTAGATTAAAGCACATAATTTTATTATATTAACACATGGACATATTATTAGAAAAGAATATTTATGTCATCTATGGTAACCGTTATAGTTAGAGAAATATTTCAATGTTCAGTATGTTTGTCGGATTATATTAAGTACTCGTAATGTCATGACGTTCAGTAATAATGTGACAATTTATTTTGTTGTTGTAGGTTTTTTGTTTGTTATGCCCCCACTTCGAAGAATGAGGGGTATATTGCTTTGCAATTGTCGGTCCGTCCGGTCCGTCCGGTCCGTCGGTCCGTAGACCAAATGGTTTCCGAGTGATAACTAAAGAACCCTTAGGCCTAGGAACTTCAAACTTGGTATGGTGATTGGTCATGACCAGTAAATGACCCCTATTGATTTTGGGATCAAGGGTCAAAGGTCAAGGTCGAATTGACCTTGTAGGTAAAAATGGTTTCCGATCAATAACTAAAGAACGCTTAGGCATAGGAACTTCAAACTTGATATGATGATTGGTCATGACCAGCAGATGACCCCTATTGATTTTGGGTCAAGGGGTCAAAGGTCAAGGTCACATTGACCTTGTAAGTTAAAACGGTTTCCGATCAATAACTAAAGAACGCTTAGGCCTAGGTACTTCAAACTCGGTATGGTGATTGGTCATGACCAGCAGATAACCCCTATTAATTTTGAAGCAAGAGGTCAAAGGTCAAGGTCACATTGACCTTGAAGGTAAAAACGGTTTCCGATAAATAATCAAAGAACGCTTAGGCCTAGGAACTTCAAACTTAGTATGGTGATTTGTCATGGCCAGTAGATGACCCCTATTGATTTTGGGGTCAAGGGGTCAAAGGTCAAGGTCACATTGACCTTGTAAGTTAAAACGGTTTCCGATCAATAAATTAAGAATGCTTAGGCCTAGGAACTTCAATCTCGGTATGGTGATTGGTCATGACCAGCAGATGACCTCTATTAATTTTGGGGTCAAGGGGTCAAAGGTCAAATTGACCTTGTAGGTAAAAACGGTTCCCGGTCAATAACTAAAGAACGCTTAGGCCTAGGAACTTCAAACTTGGTATGGTGATTGGTCATGACCAGTAAATGACCCCTATTGATTTTAGGGTCAAGGGGTCAAAGGTCAAGGTAACATTGACCTTGTAGGTAAAAACGGTTTCTGATCAATAACTGAAGAACGCTTAGGCCTAGGAATTTCAAACATGGTATGATGATTGGTCATGACCAGCATATGACCCCTATTGATTTTGGGGTCAAAGGTCAAGGTCACATTGACCTTTTAGGTAAAAACAGTTTCAGATCAATAATTAAAAAATGCTTAGGCCTAGGTAATTCAAACTTGGTATGATGACTGGTCATGACCAGCAGATGACCCCTATTGATTTGGGGTCAAGGGGTCAAAGGTCAAGGTCACATTGACCTTGTAGGTAAAAATGGTTTCCGGTCAATAACTTAAGAACCCTTAGGCCTAGGAACTTCAAACTTGGTATGATGATTGGTCATGACCAGTTGATGACACCTATTGATTTTGGGGTCAAGGGGTCAAAGTCATAGTGACCTTTTACTTTATGACCGTTTCTAACCAATAACTCAACAACTCAAGTTGCCTTGGTTAATAGTTTTATGTGCTTTTGGTATACACATTTGAAGGTCTTATGTAATATAACAACTTGGCTGTTATTAATGAGGCCTATGTGATTCATAAAGTTAATGTATATATTATTTGGTAAGATTTTTAATAACTTTAATTGCTGCCCACAACCTATAGGGTCACAATAATTATTACATTTTGACTAGTCATGACCAGTAGATACTAGATAACCCTTATTAATTGCTTGTTTACTGGGTCAGAAGTCATGCATAATAACCTGATCACATAGGGGGCATACATGTTTTACAAACATATCTTGTTTTTTTTTTCGTTTTTTTTTCTGGGGGGGGGGGAGGTATTGTTGGGTCTGGATTTTTTTCATCAGAAGCTCAGCCAAAAGGTACGTATTCATTTTACAACTATAACATTTATTTTTTATATGTTTCTTAAGACAATGATTAAAGATGTACTTTTCATTCTTTCTTTTTTCCGCTTTTACATTTTACCAAATTCTTTGCTTTGGATTACATTTGCATGGCAACTTATGCTAAAGAATAAAATCATGTGTTAATTCTTAGGGGATACGACATCATTGATCAATGACAAAATGTTTATCTAATGAGCCATTTGATATTGACTCATATAAAACTATGAAAGACAGGTTGTCAAGTAAGCAAGCTTTTATATGATATACTCCCCGTATAAGTCTTTTCCAGTTATATACACAATCTCACATCTTGAACAAAACGTCATCACAAGGTAACGAGAGCACGGCTTCCTATATGAATATCTTAACATGCGGATATTGCAGAAAATACTGAAAGTACATTAAGCTTCTCCAGGTGCAATTGGTCAATGCAAAGTTAAATGTCCAAATAACTTAACACTTTGCCAAAATTGTGCTGAATTTTATATTTTACTATTTAAAAACAACCAATTATCTACATCACCTATAGAAATTGCTAAAATATTGCTCGGAAGGTGTCGGTAATGAGAGTAAGACATACGTTTTTACAATTTATGTATTTTTGTTTTCCATCCGATACTTTTTTATTATTATAGATTATTGGTCAATCACCATTATACTACTAGTCAATATTATAGATTATTGGTCAATCACCATTATACTACTAGTCAATCTCTTACAATATATTACTAACTAAACAAAACTTGACAGCAAAAGAAAATATCTTAACCGGTTGTAAAAACATTAACAAAGGAGTCTAGAAAGTATTTGTCAAAAAGCGTGTTAAAGTTCAAATCATTGATTAGATTTTGTTTCAAATGACTTTTATGGACAGGACAGAACATTTAATTTTTAGATTTTAACTTATCATCAACAACCATTACGTGTTTACATATACAAATTTTAAAAATAAATAACTAGCGTACAACAATCATGGATTGAAATTAGTATTGATCAAAACAATAGAAATGTATCATTTTCACACTGGCCATAGCTTTCGCAGAAGCGGTGGGTCTACCGGTGCGGCGATGGAGATTTCGTCGCAGAAGCGGTGGAAAAACATGGCTGTCGGATAGTTTTTTGTTGGTGTCGGTAAGTTTATGACTTATTTGTACGTTATGTTTTTATGTTTTACTGATAACACTTAGTGAGACTGGAGCCCACATATGTACTCTTCCAACTTATTACACGCATGGGGTGCAAATCATGACCAGTTATGCAAACATTTCTGTACAGTTTGACAAGGGGACACCACTTTTGCCTAATTTTGTTTATAACACTACATCTGTACTCAAAACTACCCCTAGATACACTGGCATCGCATCGTATGTATGATAATTACACAAAACAACCATATTTTGGAACTTTTGGAAATTGATAATACCATTTTAATAAAAGAATTGACAAAAATTGATTACAACGCAGACGGCGGTGGATTCGATTGCAACGCAGTGCGGTGGGCCCGATATCATTTATGTCTTTTTTAACGTTAAAGTCACAGATACTTAGGAGTTGAGCTCCAAACGCCTAAAATACAAATGAAATATATATTTGTGAATCCTAACACATATAGTTGTTTTATATATCAATGAAAGTAAATATACGCTTTTTTTGAAAACAAAATGACTCTCAGATATGCTGAATATAAATGCACTTTGAACCAGCCTTGCTATAATCGGAGTCATTCGGGATAATGCAGGTTCTCACATTCATAGCGCACCGCATTTAAATACGACAGAGCTGAGTGTCACGCTTGAATTTGTTGAAATATTTTGTAAATAAATAAATCGGCGATAGTTTAAATTTTTTCTCATAGTGTGTTTGTATATTGAAGATGAAGTTTGATATTTCTGAAAAAGAAAAATATGATGAAAATATATAATAAATACCAGTAATATATGTTTAATAGATGACTCGTGTCACCTGTTGACAAAAGGATAATGTGAAAGTATTGGAAATAGAATTTGTTTTTTTTTGTTTGGATTTTTACGGCACGTCAACACATAACTGGCCATATCGTGCCGAATGCTATAATAGGCTTAAAAAATTATGTAAAACATTGTAAATGACAATAAAAATGAGCCAATTAGATCCAAGAATACAAGTTTATCTCTTTTAAATAATCAATTATGTTTTTTGATGGAATTGTATTAAAAAGTTCTTTGAGTGAATTTACAGAAAAAATCTATTACGGGCCTGTGAAAAATCATGACATTCAAGAAGAAAATGCTTGACGGTAAAATTTTCATTACAACCTACACAGAAAGGGGCATTGTCATTTGTGAGAAGATAAGAGTGGGTAATTTTAGTGTGTCCAATTCGGCATCGAAGAAGAACTGTTTGATCACGGCAGTTTGACAGAGATAGAGATGGTGACATATCAAGAGATGGGTTTATATCGTGAAGTTTATTAAAAACGGCATTGTCCCAATTTGCTTTCCATTCAGATGATACGAGTTTATTTATAGCCGGTCTAAAATCACAAGCAGGTAACAATAAGTCAGTTTTTTGAAAATTTAATGATTGTTTAGCTAAAGCATCTACTTTTTCATTTCCTCGTATTCCTACATGGCTTGGAATCTAATATAATTTAACATATTTTGTTTTAAGTATATCATGAAATCGCAAAAGAAGTTTCTTCACCATGATATTGTCAGATTTTTTATTTTTAATGGATATTAAAACAGAAAGCGAGTCAGAAAAATTCACAAATTTATCGTGGGTATGCTGTGCTATGTATGACAATGCTAAATCGATAGCTTTTGCTTCAGCAGTAAAAATTGATGCATTATCTGGTAACCTCATACTAGATGTAAAATTATTTTCAAACACAGCTGCACCTACTTTGCAACCTTCTTTTGAACCGTCCTTATAAATATGTATAAAATCTTCATGTTCTTCCTTAATTGCTAGAAACTTCTCTTTGAAATTTTCTGGTGAATTTGATGCCTTTTTTATATTTGAAAGGTTAATATTTATTTCCGGGGAATTATAAGTCCAAGGTGGAACATCCTCATCGTCATTTTGAAGGATACTGTCTGGATTAATTTTAAGTTTATCTAAATCATCTTTTAAACGAATGCCTAATGGTTTAATTTCCTTTGGTTTGCTAACAAATTTTTCAGTATAACTTTGTTTGAAAATAACATTTTAAGCTGGATTTTTCCTATTAGATGAAATTCTAGTTGCATATTGAAGTGATAGTTTTTTACGACGAAGATAAAGCGATGGTTCCCCAGCTTCCGCATATAGACTTTCTACCGGTGAAGTGCGAAAAGCACCTAAAGCTAAACGTAAACCCTGGTGATGTATGGTATCTAGCATTTGAAGATATGATTTTCTTGCGGACCCATATACTACAGAACCATAATCTAATTTTGATCGGATAAGACTTCTGTATAATTTCAGTAATGTGGAAGAATTTGATCCCCAATTTGTACTTGATAAAACCTTGAGTAAATTTAAAGCTTTTAGGCATTTAGTTTTCAAATGTTTAATATTTGGTATAAAAGAAAGTTTTTTATCAAATATAATTCCTAGAAACTTAGCTTCATCAACTACTGGAATTTTAGAACCAGATATGTAAAGTTCAGGGTCATTATGTTGTTTTCGCAATCGGCAGAAATGAACACATTGAGTTTTTGACTTTGAAAATTTAAACCCATTTTCTATTGCCCACTTCTGAATTTTATCTAAATTTTGTTGAAGTTGCCTTTCAATTGTTCTCATACTTTTCGATCGATAGCAGATAAGAAAATCGTCTGCATATAGAGAACAATCTATGCCTGGTGTAAGAGCGCTAGCAATATTGTTTATTTTAAGGCCAAAAAGTGTAACAGAAAGTATGCTTCCTTGAGAAACACCTTGTTCTTGTTGGTGATCCTCAGAAAAAGTTGAACCAAGTCTTACTTTAAAGTGCATATCGTTTAAAAATCCAGAAATGAAAAGAGGAAGTCTGCCTTTAAGTCCAGCATCTTTTAGATCTTTTAGGATACCATATTTCCAAGTAGTATCGTAAGCCTTCTCAAGATCAAAGAAAATTGATACCAGGTGTTGTTTATTTACATAGGCTTCTCTAATAAAAGTTTCAAGTCGTACAAGATGATCGTTTGTACTTCGCTGTTAACGAAAACCTGACTGAAAATTAGTAATAATTCCATTATTTTCTAGATACCAAACTAACCGATTATTTATCATTCTTTCGAATGTTTTGCAGAGGCAACTTGTCAGTGAAATTGGGCGATAATTTGTTGGGTCAGTTGAATCTTTTCCAGGTTTAGGGATAGGAATAACCAACGCATTTTTCCAAGTGTTAGGAAATTCACCAGAAACCCAAATTCTGTTAAAAATTTCAAGAAGCAAGTCAAAGAGATTGGGGCGGTAGGTGTTTAAGAAAACTGGTAGTAAATTTCGTCGGGGCCTGCAGCACTGTCTTTTGCAGTTTTAATTGAATGAATTAAGTCGTCAATAGAGAAAAGGGAATTATAGTCTTCGTCATTTCTTGAAGTAAAATTAATATGTTCTTTCTCAGCTTTACATTTGTGTTGTTGAAATTCATTTGAATAATTGTTTGAAGAAGAGTTCTTTTCAAATGTTTTAGCCAAAGTTTCTGCAATATCCGTTTTTGTTTTGGCATATTGGCCATCACCAGTTTTTAAGTGAACAATTGGACTCTTTTTATACTTACCACTTATTTTCCGTACTGCATCCAGGACTTTCATAATAGGAGTATTTGAATTAATATTTGAAACATATGATTGCCAGGATTTGCGTTTAGACAAACGAATTGATCTTCTAGTATTAGCTCTAAATATTCTATAATTTTCAAGGTTTTCTGGTGTAGGGCGATGTTCAAACTTTTTTAGTGAAGCTTTACGTATGCTTTTTTACATTCATCGTTAAACCATGGCTTTTTTATTTTGTTACTATTATTTTTTGTTAATGGAACAACTTTGCAGGCAATAGTATGTAATGCTGTAGAAAACGTTTCAGCTATATCAGCAGAAGTGAAATTAAATTCATTTTTTGTTAGATCAATGGAACAGAGCCTAGAAAAAATGTTTTCCAATCTGCTTTCTTAAATTTAGAAAATTGACGTCTTTCATCTGGTATAGAGTCATTTGATGTAAGTAACAATGGAAAATGATCACTGCCGTACTGGTCATCTAACACTTTCCAATCGAAGTCCAAGAATATAGCAGAGTGGCAATCGAGAGGTCGATGCAAGAAAACGTACCTGTAGCTGGATGTAGATATGTAGGTGACCGATTGTTTAATAAACAAAGCTGAAAGTTATCTATCAATTTTTCAGTTATATTACCCTTGTTATTTGTAGATGTACTGCCCCACATAGGATTATGAGCATTAAAGTCGCCTAAGAGAAGGAAAGGTGATGGTAATTGTCGAACAATACTCTCAAGTTCATCACTTGTTACCGTTATATTTGGAGAAAGGTATAGAGAACAAATTGTTAGAGGTCGATGTAAGGTCACCTGCACAGGTGTGGCGTGTAATCTTGTATTAAGTTTTAGTTCTTTTTGTGGAACGCAATTTGCGATAGCAATGCTTGTACCACCTGATGTTCTGGCGTTAATAATGCATATATAGTTATATAGTGTATAACCTTTTATAGTGATATTATCTTTAGGAGATAACATGGTCTCCTGAAGACATAACACATTTGGAGATTTGATAAAAGTAGAAGTAGATCATTATAATTTGACTTAAGACCACGGCAATTCCATTGTAGGATAGAATGATTTCTATTATCCATTTAAAAGAAAATTTATATCATTTAGGAAACTTTATTGGACTTCTGCTATTCGGAGTTGGAGGAGGGGAGAGGTATAGATCCTTATCCTCCATCAATAGGGTGTCGTGAAGTGGATCGAACCGATTTACTGTGTTGATCGGGTTCCGCATTGCTTTTTTCAACCGATCTGTGATGACAATTCGCTCTTTGGGCGATTGTTTTTGAATAACTTTCTCAGAAGATGCTATTTGAATGCTTGCGGTTTGCTTCTTTGGAGAAGACTTTAATGGTGACTGAGTCTGCACAGAGGTAGACTGCTTACTTTGTGAAGCTGTATGCTTTGAAGGTAATGGTAACTTAATTGGGGGGGGGGGGCATTGACATAAGTTGACCTGTACTGCAGAGTCAACCATTTTAACAGACTTTGTAACTGCAGCTGAATACGACAGTTGTTTCGGTCCTTGTGATTCAACAAGCTTTCGTGCATCTTGAAAGGAAATATTTTGCGTATACTTCTGACGTAGAATTTCTTTTTCCTTTAACCACAAGGGGCATGACCGGGAGGTGGCGTAATGCTCTCCTCCACAGTTGGCACATTTGACAGGGACGTTACAAGTCTCATTTTTGTCATGGTTTGAACTGCATCTCCGGCAAATAGTCTGCCTTGCACAATTTGATTCATGATGACCAAAATTGAAGCATTTGTAACATTGCATTGGGTTTGGAATGTAAACCACAACGCGAACTTTAAGGTAACCTACTCGAATCGATGATGGAAGAATGGGTGTAGAGAATGTAACTATAACGCTATTCGTTGGCACTTTATTACCATCTCTTGTAGAATAAATGCGCTTGATATTTGAAACCTGCTGCGATTTTAAGTCTTCAGCAATATCATTCTCTGCCATTCCAGCAAGGTCAGCACATCTGATAACGCCCTTGCTGGAGTTCAGAGACTGGTGAGGCGTGCAGTTGAATCGATATTGAAGAAGGTTGTGCATTTCAAAATATTTTCTGCTTGTTGCTTTCGCTCTACCTCTATCAAGAGTCCACCATTGCGGAGTTTCTTGACAGATTTAGGCGTACCAATTAAAGCTGAAAGTTGTTTTTCAATAATGAAAGGGCTAAGTTCAGTTTAGTGATTTTTGAGCTGTTTGATTTAATTATCAGAAAACGGGGAAAACTTCCATCAACTGAATCGTTACAAATTGAATCTTCTTGCGATTTTCGTTTTTTGGTTTTTGGAATCCATGATAAATATATGTAAAATTCGTCTCCCGAGTTCCCCAGCCACCTCGGACTCCAACATTGGGATGTGCGATGGAGACGGATATCCAGTCTCCGCACAACAAGGCTACCAGAGAGATATACTCGTATAGATTGTAAATAATTACAATCTACACAATTAGCCCATTAGCCACCGCCTTCTTGGATATGTTATAATGTATTTATAATGCAAATGTTAAAGATTGTTGTAATATAACGGCACCTATAATTACAGTTTTAGTAGGAATTGAAAGGTATATCTAGAATCACAAGTAGGAATCAAAATATGTGCTTTGAATTGTATTCATTTCGGGACCGTGTAAGTTCAATGAAATCTGCAATTAATTTAGAAATATATATCCAAAGGCAAGGCATGACCAGCCGATTGACCAAAAAGCCGGGCTCACTTGGCCACCCGTCTACCCTAAATCAGAGGCCAAAGCAGTGTGTTGGGAGTACTGGAGATCCCTGGGTATCCCTCAATGTTGGCCATATGTCCGTCATAAAGGCGCACAGCAGCGCACCTCCATAACGGACATATGTTACTCCTCCTCACCACGTAAAGGTACCCAAAAGAGGAGGGGAAATAGAATCAATTGGAAGGTGATTTGAAGGATGTGCGATTTTTTTCTAACACATTTTTTTATTTTGTGTATATTTTTGACGCATAAATATTTACCTTTTCTTCAAAACAGCATATATGTAAGTTTTATTAAAATATATGATAAGTATATGGGCTGGAATTAATAAATATACAATTATTAGGTTTTAAGGCCTCAATATTCATTTATATTTTCATGAAAAGTTTGGAAATGTTTTTATGTTTTACTTTTACCACGGAACATGTTCCTACTTGTTAATTTGTGTCATCTTCAGTAGAGTTAAAATACAAACATAGAAATTTGATTGATAATGTCTGGCAGAGCCAGACGTCTTTATTGTCTAAGAATAGATTATGGTATAATCAAAAGATTAATCAGAAACTTCAAATACGCTTTCATATAGAAAACAATTGTAGCAAACGTTATAATAATAGATGACACAAAGTTGGACAGCAAAAAAACACCAAACTGTCTAACCAAAGGAGGAACGACAGACCGTGAAAAGCAACGAAAACGAAAGAGCGACAATTTAAATTCTGACTTTAAGATTACAATTACAATTTACAAACAGAAATATACGATAATTTGAACGCGTGCATGTCCAATTCGCTCATAGGCCAATAAACAACATTTTCGTCTGCATTTTTTTGTCAGGTATATTGTAATATTTTATTTCAAAATGCATTCTATAATTTTTTATATTACATGCAGCCTATTTATAGCTTTGTACACGTTAAATAAAAAATTGATATAATTTAATGTTAACATGTAAAGTTATATTAAAAAATGAAATAAATAAAATTAGAAAATAGATAAAGCGATAAAGCTTAAGTTAGTGTCACTATCAACAGATCTCATCTCATCTCATCTTATCAATGTATTAAAATTTTATCGAAAACTGTTCATAAGTAAAAATAAAATTCAAAATATATTTATGACCAATGTGTTAGTAATACATAGTTAATGATGACTCTTGTGTGTTAAACTACAAAAACATTTTGATTTGTTAAATTGAAAGATTAAATTCAATATACGAGTTAAAGCTATATATAGTTAACATATACTTCAATATGTTGAACTAGTGTCCAAACTGGAATTTAATTTATCAAAACATTTTATAAGTTAAATGAATGCATAGTTTGTAAAGAAAATACAAACTTTAAGTATTTTTTAATTCAATTTATAAGTTAAAATTACCATTTAAGCACTACATAGTTAAATACACCCCAATATATTAACCCATTACTTCATGAGCATTTTGTGAAAAATGGCTGTTTTCATTGAAAAGTCTCCCGTTACAAGTTCAAATTGCTATAATACTACAAAAACTGCTTCAACACTAATCAAACTTGGCACAAATGTTGACTGGACCATTGCCCTTGTACCAACATGCTCAGGCTTAAATTTTCTGTTACAATGGCAACGAGGGGACATCTCAAAATTGCCAAAAATCGCTATTTTGCGTTGATTTTTTCCATCAAAATTGATTTCGAAGTGCTGTAACTTCTCAATGGATTGAGATAAAGTCAAATGCTTTTCAGCCTTCAAACCCCCCAAACAGAAGGGGGCACATCCCCCTTCTGGTGACCCCCTGATGTATCTTTTGGTTGGAGGGCCGCGCCGAAAAGAGAGGTCACCTTTTTTAACAACATTTCTCAAACAAAAACAAGTGTTTGGGGCCTAAATAAGGCATTTTTTCATCATTTGAGACAACAAAGGGGGGGGGGGGGTGTGAAAAAGGCGTGTATATGAAGTAATGGGTTAAACTAGTATCTAAAAACAGGGATTGTTTTATGAAAACATATTTATAAGGTACATGATACAAAAAAGCGTATATTTACTTTCATTGATATATATAACAACTATATGTGTTAGGATTCACAAATATATATTTCATTTGTATTTTTAGGTGTTTTGAGCTCAACTCCTAAGTGTCGGTGACTTTAACGTTAAAATAAAAGACATAAATGATATCGGGCCCACCGCACTGCGTTGCAATCGAATCCACCGCCGTCTGCGTTGTAATCAATTTTTGTCAATTCTTTTATTAAAATAGTAATATCAATCTCCAAAAGTTCCAAAATATGGTTGTTTTGTGTAATTATCATACATAAGATGCGATGCCAGTGTATCTAGGGGTAGTTTTGAGTACAGATGAAGTGTTATAAAAAAATTAGGCAAAAGTGGCGTCTCCTCGTCAAACTGTACAAAAGTGTTTGCATAACTGGTCATGATTTGCACCCCATGCGTGTAATAAGTTGGAAGAGTACATATGTGGGCTCCAGTCTCACTAGGTGTTATCAGTAGAACATAAAACATAACGTACAAATAAGTCATAAACTTACCGACACCAGCAAAAAACTATTCGACAGCCATGTTTTTCCACCGCTTCTGCGACGAAATCTCCATCGCCGCACCGGTAGACCCATCGCTTCTGCGAAAATATGGCCAGTGTGATTTTATGCTTGTACACTGGACAAATTCCCAGTTGTTAAATTATAGACGTGATAACCTTCTGTGTCATTGCAGTTGTATAATGTTTCCCGTATAAAACAGATCTTAATGACGTGCGATTTATTAGTTATTTTTTAGATTAATGGTTTTTCAGATTATTTTTAGCATGGAATGTCATTAAAATAACATTACATAAATAACGTTGTGTGAAGTCTACATATAATTAAATTCAATGAGTTAGCGCGGCTCCGGCCAGTAGAAAATAGTTTGACTTTTTGAAAGGGAAGTAAAAATAAAAGTTCAGCTATGATGGTTGATTTCATGGCACTTATCATTTTTTGTATATAAATATAATTATTCACAACATTTGTTATTGTTTATAATTGATATATCTCAAACATTGATTTTATTGCTCAATAACATCACTGTTTGGAATTCGGATGTGAGGACAGTGCGCATCCGACCGACAAACAGAGATGTTATCAAGCGATAAAATATCACCAATTTTTCGTCACATGTATAATGAATACGTCACATGTCTATACATAATATAGAACGTCAACCGTGATTTTATTGCATAATAACACACACTTTCGGTTTTTCTATATTCAATAGAGAAAAATACGGTTGTGTTAGAATAATATTTAATACACAACAAATAAATGTCACAAAACTCGCAGAACCTGACATATTATTTTAGGTATTTTGCAATCATTCAATTTTTACACATTAGATGAAAACCTTAGTATATTATTTATACCACAATTAGAATACTAATAAGAAGTTTGATATGGCAATTAAGAAGCATTAAACAATTATCTTAATTTCTCTGTTTATTAATGCAATTATATTTTTCAATCAATGTAAGAATGCATTCATTTCTATTTTTTTCCTACAAGTCTATTTACTTGTTGTTTGATGTGATATCATGTCATTATAACCGCTTTTAGGCGCATGCGCCAGTTAGTACAGAACATATTAAGGAAGAATGAAAACAAAAAAGTAAAATGTATCTTAACTTCACACTAACAATTTATGATAAAGAAAAAGTTAAAGCGAAAATAAATTGGGTCTCTTTTTGAGTTCTTGGCCATTGAATTTAATTATTTCTTTTACTATTGAATGTCGGTTTTGATAGAAAAGGATTATAAAGGTTATGATCTTCAATGTTTTATGTTTATCTGTCAATAGCAATTTCTTAAAATAGCTAAATAAATGGCACTTGTTGGTTATAACCATAGTGTATTATATAAACCGACCTTCACCTTCTGAACCGCTGTAGGAGGGAAATTATTATAGCACGTATGCAACGATGACATCAACATGTAATTGCTGCAGATTACATCAACATGTAATTGCTTCTCATTATCGATTGAGATTGCCAAATCAAATATTGCTGAAGGAACTGATGACATGGCTCTCATTCAGTTATTGGTTACAACAAAGAGGATATTTTATTTTTGTCTTTATTTGTTGTTGTTGTTTGATTGTGTGTTTGTGACTTTGTTGTTCTTGTTTTTATATAGTTATATAATGGTCAGTAACATTTTTTTGTAATTTATAAGTCTGCTATTAAACAGAATTCCGTTCCTACGATTAAGCAAACAAAGATGTTTCCTAGGCAAAGCAAGCATATAATTGCTGTTTATTTAAACGGCAATTGTTTGTATAATTAATTAAAAAAGCACGTATCTTATAAAATAATTTGATTTCCATGAATTTAAATGTTTTAGAGGGAAAATTGTAATAGCACAAAACTGTACAGGAGAATATGTTTCATTTATTCCTAAAATGTACTTGATTACTGATATATCCAAAAAGAATTATTTTCATCATCCTGATCTCTATTACTTATGGTTAATGTGTTCATAATCCGTTTCCATTTCAAGAGATTGTATGTAATATGCGAGGGCTCGTAACGTGTATTCCCCAATGATCGCATAACAGTACATTACATAGATATCTTTCAAGTCATATTTTATATTATTTATTGATTTCATGTGCTCGCAAATATGAGAAACATCTTCATTATGGAGAGTTATTTAGTGGCTTTAAGGAGATAATCAAATTTGTTATCCTGTGTTTGCTTGTTCGATCTTTGGGCGGGGCGAAATTTCTTCATGACAGTTGATCCATATGGACATTTGTCACTAACCACTGATCAGAAATCATGTAGCTAAAGGATAAACAGTGCAAGAGAGCAGGTTTGTTGAAACGACGCCAAGATTATCCTTAATTGTACTTAATACGTCGAAACGTCAGATATTACCATTCAATTTCAAATTTAAGTTATACATTTATGTTTATATCAAAACATTATGGTATGCAACGCTAATATGTGTAGCTGATTAACTCATTTTAAAACGTATTTACGCAGAATTAAATGACTGCAGTCATAAAATAAATACAAGTAGAGTACAAACATATTTTACAGGATGGCAACATATTATAAAATGGACTTTTGCATAAAAATATTCATTGTCAAAGAAACAAAGTTCAATTACCCATTTCATTATTGTCTTCATAGTTGTAAATTATTCTCTATAATAATCTGGCAGAAGTTAACGATGCCTATACAAAGAGAGTTCGTTTTAAAAAGTAACTGCTGTAACATTTATGGACGTATAGTTACAAGTTTTAATATACATCTTATTATACACAATAAAAAATAAATAAAAGGACGTAATGCTGAGACAAATCCCATAACAATCCAATAATAACAACAACGTCAATAATAGTCATTTTGAAAATTATATATCAATGTTTTGTTTTGATTTTTTTGTGCTGTTATTGTAGATGATTTCAATGTGTTAAAAGCCTATTAAGCCTGAAATTGTTTCTAATTCATTTTGCAATAGCTTATTTTTGTTTTCCAAAAAATACTTATGGCCCATAGCGCTGAGCCATATTTTGCTTATTTTAGTAAATGCATTAATAAGTTCTTCTATATTACAATTTTACTATTAATATATATACTATATATCACATCATGTTGCAACTTTTTCATCCGTTTGTTTTTGTCGTTCAATGTGTTTCAAAAGAGTTCCCATTTACACATAACATGCTAATTTTCTTAAAATGTAGACGTATTGCAGTTATTCCCTCCCGACGTTGTTTGGAAAGTGAAGGTCGGTATATTTAATATACTGTAATTACAAACACGTTCCATTTATTTAGCCATTTTAAGAAATTATTCCGAACAAATAAACCTAAAACATTGCAAAACTCAACCTTTATCATTCTTTGAAAGCACATTGTTATAAGTTTTATTTTACAATCCATACTAACTTGTTATACAGCCTAAAAAGTGATCGTGAGTGGAGTGATTGTGCAAAATTCCAAGAATTGATAAAGAGTATTTTGCCCTTGGAAAGACTTTAAATAGCAAAAGAAAGTGTTAAACTCAATGACCAAGAACTAAAAAAGAGACCAAATTTATTTTCATTAAAAATTTCTGTTAAAGATTATTGTATTGTGAAGTTGAATAAATTTTATGTTGTAGTTTTCATTCCTCCTATATGTTTTATGTACTCAACATCCTTACAAGGGAGGTAATTAGTTTGATTTAATTGTTTGTTTGAATTGAAGCTTTTAACTGAAGATGATTCACTAGACAAAACTGATTTGTTACAAAAAGGGCGAAAGAGATAACGTGTGCTATCTCGACGTCCTGCAATATTGACCCAGAGAACCCAAAATTAAGAATATTGCAGGCCATATTTTCTAGAGTTTGCAAGCAAGAATATTTTCTGGTCCTTCGGGATCATTGATGCCAACACAATATAGTGTCAAGAATTGAGTACCGCTCAAGCCGGTGCTAGGGGGCGTGAGGGATGGTGCACTTATTCATTATCCCTCATGTACAGACTCAATCAAACCGAGTCTGCAATTCTTATGTTATTTTGTTGTGATTAATGCTTCCGAGGGATCACTTTGTTTCCAGAATATTGAACTTCACAACAGCAGGTGGTGTCAAGTGCCGCGTGGCAGCCGTAAAAAGTTGCACCGTACTTCACTTCAGTGTTGTAATATTTTCTGGTCCTTCTGGATCATTGATGCCAACACAATAAAGTGTTGAGATTTTAGTACCGCTCAAGCTGGTGCTAGGGGGCGTGAGGGATGTTGCACTTATTCATTATCCCTCATGTACAGACTCAATCAAACCGAGTCTGCAAGTCTCATGTTATTTTGTTGTGATTAATGCTTCCATGGGATCACTTTGTTTCCAGAATTTTGGTTCGATCGAGCCGGTTCATGGACGGTACTGGAAAGTGCAAGTAATCATCCAACCCACTAGCATCAGTTTAAGCAGAATTCAACATTAAATCATGGAAACTTGGAATTTAGAAACATTCCATAATGTGTTCATACGGCGGTTATCCAAATTAAAAAGTGCTTGTGCCCTAGACGAGAAGACCGTGCAGAACTAAATACAGCTGAAGTTTAAAAGGGGATCCGTGTTTTTTTTCTGTATAATCCTATCCGGAACAAAACTAATATCTTTCATTTTGCATTTACATATATTTATTTTGCATGTTCAGATATCCGTTAAATTGTTTCACATTTAGTTTTATAAAACAAGTAAATTATTCCCTGTTAACAGATGCAGTTTTATGATATGTTTCAATAGATAATGTATTTAGGAAAAGTATTTATCTATCTTTCCTGTTGTTATTTTTCAATGCAAATGGTGTCTTTGCCTAAATATAATACTTTGATCAGTTATTGTATCTGTCGTAATGATTTTATACAATGCCGTGTGCAGAAACAATTACTTAAGTTAAGCATATAGACAATGGAACATTTGGAAACATTTGGAAATATGCAAACTCTAAACTAGCTTATTTTAAAGCAGGTAAATGAAAACAAGCACATTTCAGTAAAAGTAAAATTTAAAACGTTTTAGATCAGTAGCTATTATATTTCATTGAATTATGTCAAATTTCAAAACGAAAATTTGCTACCCTAATTTGCATAATACACTGTTTTGAATTACACATGATTTATATTTATCAAACTTGTAACTTTGTTGCCAAATATTTCTTTTATTGTCTTAAAAAGAAACAACAGGGGTAAAACAACAGCAAGCAAACAAAAATATGTCTGAAAAAACAATTTGCTATCTGATTCGCTTGATATGAACCAGAACCATTTTTACATAAACTATAAAATGCACTGTGTCATGTATGTGTAATGGACTGTCAATTACCTTAAACTGAAACCATTGCAAACGACATTGCAAACAAGTAGTTTACGGTCATATTATAATAAATATTTAAGAAAAAACTATTAGTCATGAGAATTTTTATATAACATGCGCAGATCCATATTCTACATGTATGTATACTAGTAATATGTAGTATATTGCTGTATTTATGTATGAAAGATTATGCATTCATTTCACTAGGAGATTTCACTAACGTTACGTTCCCTTTAGCGTATAATTAAACGGATGTTGCGTCATTTGTCATTTGTTATTTTATAAACTCCAAATTTTCTGAAGAAGACTAAACGTCGAAAGCTAAAGTAAAAGTTTGTTTTCATTGTACTTATTTTTTAATAAATATTGATAAAATATAAAAAAAATAATGTGATAAAAAGAAATGCTCAAACAACGCTCACATTTTTCATATGCACATGAAGGGAAAATTTATATTTTTATATAGATTATTGCTATGTCACTCTAGGCTTTAGGTCCTTAATATTATGAAACAGTCGCGAAAACGCATCATTCAATCCAGTAAAAAACAACGCATGACAGCAACAATCGTTTGAAATATGTGTAACAATAAAATTGAAAGAAATATACTGGGAGCTTTTGTGTGTTAAGATATATTCCTTTAATTGATTTGTAAATATAATTACTTTCAAGTTCAATGTTCATGTAAAAGCTTTACTTTAATGGGTTGAAAGTGTCGGCACTGATTGTCTGTTTCATATTCTCTGATTTCACTAACTAAATGTGGTTTTGCGAGGTTTGAAACATTTGTTAACTGGAGTGCAGGTATGAGCTACCCGCACTCAAGGCAAACCTATTGCACATTTTGCTGAGGTTTACTGTATTGTGACGGCAGAGAATGAGAATGAAATAGAAATATCAAAATCTGATACTCGTTCATTGGTTACTTTTTTCTGGTGTTTCATATTGTGACATTTACAGGGATAGTGCTTTTTTTTTTACTATGATTCAAATGAGAAAGGACATCAAAACAATCGGCAATCTGATAAATACTCGGGGGTTGCACGCCCTCGTACAAATCAAATTGCCTTGTGTTTCGATGCTCTTCCTATAAATTAATAAGTGCTATCAAATCAACAATCGTAGTTGTACTTAGTTTTTATTTTACTTCCCTATCAAACAGTCAAACCATTTTCTAATAATTGGAGTCACACTTACACAATAAATTTAAGTGGACTTCACAAAATAATTTTATGTACTGGTTTAACTTTACTACAAACAAATCATGCTAACAAATATCTTGAAAATCATCAATTTCAAAACTAACCAATTAATCGTATGTCAAAAGGATCTGCTCAATATGTGAAACATTAAATAACTGCTATGACACAGAGGGTTATAACATTAATCATTTAACGATCTAGGATTGTTCAGTGTGTTGCAAGCATAAAATGAAACTTTCTATTGTTTTGATCATTAATTGAAATATTAATGTAAATGTGTCCCCCCCACCGAAAAGGAAATCGATCCATATTTTTTATTTTATTTATTTACTGTATTTTATTTATTGTATTGTATTTTAATTATTGCATATGTATGCACTTAATGTTTAATGATAATAAAATTTAATACTAAAAGCTAAATAAATTTCCCGGTTTGTTCTGTTCATAACAAAACAAATAAATAATTAAAACTGTTTAAAACGTTTTAAAAAACATTTTGGAGTGACACGTGCTATTTTTCTTTGCTCTCAAGTTGAGTTCAGTTAATAATATATTCCAAGAGATTGAGTAGTATTTTAATGGCAATTCACCAGTAATTTATAATTGAAATGTATCTGATATTAAAAAAAAAAAAAACCTAAATTGTAAGAATAATGCCTCACCCTTTCTAAAAATTGAATGTTACCGAGACAATGTCCATTTACATTCGGATAAACAAAATGTCCTTTTCAGTATTTTTTTGCGATACTCGCATGTATAGATACTCCTTTAAGAGGACGTTTTCTTGTAAACTTCCGAAGACGTTTTGTTCCAGATACGAGATTGCGTATGTAACTGATAAAGACTTATACTTGGAGTATATCATATAAATTCTTGCTTTCTTGACAACTTGTCTTCCATAATTAAATATGATTTAATACCAAATGCCTCATTAATCAAATTATATCTTAGCCCTCCAAAAATAAGCACATGATTTTATTCTTTGGTATAAGTTGCCATGCAAATTTCATCCAGTGCGTAGACTTTGGTAAGATGTAAGATGTTAAAATGGAAAAAGAAGAAAAAGTAAAGTGCTTCTTTAATCATTCCCTTAATGAAATGTATAAAATTTGTGACCATACCATTGTAAAATGAACACATAGGTATTGGCGGAGCTTTTGACGAAAAAATCAAGAGCGAAAAATAAAAACATTGCCGATAAGAAAAAAACAACATCAAAAGCAATAACACATACAAAACAAAACAAGACAAAACATTTTTCACATTATTTACTAAACGTCATGATATTAAGCAAGTCACTAGTAAATATAACCCGAAAAGCACATTGAACATTGGAATATAAAATTATTTTCTAACAATAACTATAGCTGTCTGAAGTTTTGAAAGATATCGTTTGTATTTCAAAAAAGAAAAATATCTAAATACCTGTCTGATTAAATATTTTTGTTTGTTTATTAAAAGCGAATGGCACATGCACAAAACATTGCGAAATGGTTTAAGCCCTATCTAAAAAGCAGGGCAATATTTTGTTGTAGAAAAGGTTTATCCATATTCATGCATGTTAAATAAGAGAGACATTCTATGTTACACTTTTTGCAAATCTACCATACGAATTATGGAAACAACAGAATTTTACGATTTGTAAATTTGATACAAATACTCATAGCTTCATACCTTTTAAAATGATATACATAAAGTTTTACAAAACATAAAACATAAGAATGATGACATAAATACTCTTCGCTTGTAATATGATCATATGTTTATCTAATTAAATTGTGTGCTTTAATTTAATTAACTTTATTTTGTGCATTCCATTGCTTTGATCGCCTCTTGAAGTTCAATTGTAGTTAGTTTCACTTATTTCTTTATTCGTTAATGGCAGACTCTTTCTTTACCAAGGAACGGAATCAAAATGTCATAATGAATTCACCTCTGTGGCAGTTTCAAAGTCTTTTAATTAACACCTTATTCTAGTACAAATTGTGAGTTCTAAAGAAGTCGGTGCTAGACAGCGTACATTGCATTTCACCAATGTGCAATGGACAGACTCAAGCAAACAGTGACTTTTATCAGCTTCCATTTTAGGCGTCCTTAAAAACGTTCCGGTTCTTCTATTATTACACTGTAAAGAAAATGTTTTGTATCTCTTATAAGCCTCTGCTCAACGCAAACCTCTATGTCATCTTTTACGTTGTTCTATTGCTTTGAACATGGAAATTCTAAAGTTTGATAGATGTACTGTCTCATTTATCTTAATTTATCTTGACAGCAATTGAAACTGTGCAATAAAACATATTTCCTATTAATATTTCCTATTAATCATTATGTGTCAGGTATAAATTTTTCTCACCTGCAATCATTGGCAACATAACAGATACTTTATGATAACAGTGTTTATGCGCATGCGTTTTGAAAGAATTTGATTTGCTTTTGTGTGTTTACCTTTTTAGTAGTGCTTTACAATAAAGTTGCATTAGCATGTCAAATTCCAAAGCCTCGTCGGAAATACACATATTTTCAAAGATTGTCAACAGTATGCATATTTATAAAAATGCATATTCGTTTAAGATTATTATGTATTTGCAACGGGAAGTGAAACATTTATAAACAGTTATAAAGTAAACATATGATATAGTTATCAACAATACCCCATTTACATTTATAGTATTACAAAAAATAATAGTATCAGTTTGAATACTGCATGCGTCTTTATACTTATGTTGGTTAACAATGTATTTGCTGAATCGTTTAATCTTTAATTACCTTTATGATGGATAAATTCATTATGTCGGTAGTGGACACTAAATAAGATTACTTACTTGCTATTTGAAATCGTTTTCTTGTACCCCCACAAACTTGTTAATTGTTTTGTGTCCTACTAAATTCTACTCAATAAGCTAAATATCGCCTTTTCGAAAGATCTTATTTTAAAACCTGTACTTACACGATCTGATTGTACTGATTTTCAAATGTAAATATTAAGAATTAAATGCGTTTAAGTGATAGGGTCATTTTTGTTGTCAAAGCAAGTTAGATATATATTTTAAAAGATAAAATAATCAAAATGGAATTGATGTCATCAATTAATGACAAAATGGTCAGGATAAAATATAAAATTTTCACCATCAATTAATGACAAAAAAATGTCAGGATAATATATCATATCTATATTTTTATCAGTTGAACGTTACAGATGCATTAAGAACTTAAAGGATATTTATAGTATATAGAATATAACACGAGTCCTATTGGTTATTGATGTTTTGTGAAGAAGAATACACAATTTAAATCAATTAAACTCACCACTTACATTTAGAAAGGCATAATGTGACTTTGATAAGGAAGTTGTGGCAAGATGTAACCTAGTATATATAGATTGATATTTGAAATACTTCCTGTTTGTTTAAAAGATTTCCTTATAAGACATCACGTCTTGCTTCGTATCAGACAAGGAAATGGGCCCGACAGTATCCGACGTAATTTGAAAATATTTAGTTGAAGTAGACACAGCTACTGTAATTTTAACATTTACGTTTATTGTAAATTTTAACTTAAAATAAAATGACGGAAACTGCAAGAGCAACGAATTTTCAAAATAAACAAAATTACTATAAAATTATAGCTTGACAACTTTTCAGATAATGCCTATAAGTTCAAATAAAAAAAGAGAAAAAAATGACTTATCAATAGGAAATGTTGTAAACAGTTAACCAGTTCCAAACAGTGAAAATGTTTTACAAAAATCATTCTTCTTCTGATTTATACGTAACATACGCATGCACTACATGTACATGTATACAAGTCCACAACAAGAAAAAACGTATCGAATCCACAAAATACTAACTCTACTTTATTCAAGGCAAATTGGCATTGTGAAACCCACTTACAAAGTTCACTTATATATTTACAAGTTGTTTCACACAGTTCCAGTTTATGACTCGTCTAATTTAAAAGTTGCATTAAATATTGCTTCTTTAAATATTTGATAATAACGTTTTTAAGTACTTAGACGAACATGGTTGAACAATGTAATGACAAGAGTTATACGCTAAATATGTCTAGTTTATAAAAGTCTTCTGTTACTGTAACAATGTTTAGCATACTAGATGTAACATTTATTTGTAATAATATTGTATTCCTTTCCGAAGCTAAAAGAATTGTAGTGTCACTGGATATAGGGTTATGCAACATATATATCAAACTGTAATGATTTTTCTTGAGCGTAGATAATTGATTTTACATTCTACAGATCCTTTGCAGTAATTGCATAAATATATTATTTATTTCTTGTTATTTTTAACAACAGTCATCTAATTTGAATGATACATGATCATGTTTCAATTTACTATAATAAATTGCGTATAGTTAATGACTGATTTTATATCATATTCATACAAAAGATGCGATGCTAGCAATTTCGCTATTTTAAGTCATAATATTGCTGATTTCTTAGTACATGTAGTATACATATGCATTGTGTAGAACTGAGACGTTTTGTTTCAACAATAATGTAATTATATAATACAATTTAATATAAAAGTTTGTAAAACACAAAATTAAAGGTTTAAATAATAGCATCAGGGTTTTTAGAAGTTTTTGTGCAAATAATAGTAATAATTAATAATAATAATAATAATGATAATATTAATAATAAATATAAAGACGATTTAATGATAAGAGAAAAACTATTATCTTAAATTAAGCTATTACATGACACAATTATATCATATTCTATATTATTCAATAAAAAAACAAACAAATAAAAAACTAAAATGTTGTGAATAAATGTCTTATGATTAAAACAGGATGAGCATATCCAAATGAGTCTAGGTTTTCACTTATAAATTATGATCCAATGTATCCTGGGAGAAATATCTCCGTTTTTCAGACTATTACTTTTCGCTCGCAACTAATGCATATACCAAAGTAGTAAACGACCCAGTAAAATACTTCTTTCAAGACACAGACTTCCGTGGTACATTTAATCAAGACAAAGCATTTCTTTGAAAATGATTTTCTGGTACATTGAACAATCTCTTTACATTTGGAGGCCTCTTTCTCCCAATACATTTTGTTCATGATCTATTTCATACATGTATGTGTAATTTAGGCCTGAGTGCATATTAAAATGGTGTTAATATAATGTATTAAATATTGAATGAAATATTTTTAAAACAGGATTATTTTTTAACAATTTTTTGCTACGGATTTTTTTAAATAATAAAAGAAATATTTTTTAGAGTTCTTAATGCACCTTTTATTGGATGGTAACATCCGCAATAGCACTTTAACGAATTTCAAGTCCGAACCGCTGGGTTCAGGATATAATAAAGTACGAGAGCTTCTTTAACCTTTCCACATAAACTCTTATTTAAAACATAAATTAGACTGATAATTTAATGTTACAGTAATAATATGTGACATATGTTAATTCAACCACTGAAAACACTCAAAAACAAGAAAGAATATATAATAGGGTAAATGATAATAATAATAATAATAATCATAATAATAACAAAAAAGAGAAGACTTCTGGGAAAAAAGTGTATAATAATGTCTTATAGGCTATCAACACTGGTGAAAATTCCAGTTATAATGGCTTTGGATATTTGTTCATAAATAATCCTGCCTGGGCTAAGGCAAACCATTAGTTATATTAATAAACATATAATGGGATAAAGAAGTATAACTGCTTGTGAACAAGTCAAATCTTCAATACATATCATATCTATAAAATTGGACGTTAACAGATAAAAATCATTTTTTGTTTTAAATACATGTATATTTAAAATGATCATCAGGTGAAGAGGCTTTGACAAGGAGAGTGAAAAACGTTATGCCTTTTATTGTAGAAGTAAAAAAGCTTTAAAATATTGGATAACAGTATTGTGCATTACTTTATTTGAATTTGTCGTGTCATTTGATGACCTTAAAACAGGACATAACAAATAAAAAAAAAATAATTTTGTACCAATTGTTGACCTTTTTTTATATTGATACTATTTGTGAATTGTACACACACATTAAAACTAATAACTGTTGTGATAAATGAGCAAATATGCTCTTAAGCAATGATGTATTGTCTACACACATTTATGATTGATGAGTTACTATGGTTTATAAAATTATATATAAAATATATTTCAGACTAGCATACTTATAGGAGCCTTCCTATATTGTTGTAACAGTTATATTTATACAGCAAATGAAGATAGAAAATTACAATTTGTATGTGTTTAGTGCACTAAAATTATTATAACAGTATCATACATTAAATTGCCAAGAAGATTTTAAATAATTGTATTTAATGATTATACAATAGTACGATATTCCAATTAAATGAAGTCAAATTTATACATGAAGAAAAACAAATAATATGTAGGAAGTGCGTCTATTTCGTAATCTTATATCAGTTCTGATCCTTAAAACATTTCGGTTAAAACAATATCGATAACTAATGGTGCCAGAACATCTACGTTTACAAAATAAAGAAAATTAATGAAAGATTTCTTTGGTGTATTGCTTAACCCTAAAACAAAACCAAACGTTGTTTAACGTTTGACTCTTTTTAAGACCAGTTACATGCTCAAAAATAAAATATGAAAACAAAGGCGACATATATTTTAAGCTTACAAGACATTAAATATCTAAAATGTACTTGTCAATCTAGACAAAACAATTAATCTTTTTTTCATATTTTTGTTTGTGTGGGGGAGGGGGCACTTTAAAACACGTTCAGTTGCCGCGAGCAGGCTAAGAATTAAGGTTAGGCCATTGTTTATATTTCTACTCTTTTGCAATCGGCCTCTTTTACATTCGGCTGCTGAATTGAGTTGCAAAACACGTTTTCATGATCATGGTATTGTAGTTTCTTGTTTGGCATATGATCGAATAATCCCTGTTTTGTGTTTCGTTGCCTATAAGGATAATAACAACATCGCTGCCAAGGAAGTCATTTCGTCAATAGAACTATCAATGTCAAAGTAATTACAAATATTATAACATTTTCAGATTGTTTTTAACCAATGATAGGTCTACCGTAATTGTTAGATAGCGTCATTGAACGCTTTAATGAGTATATAAAATATATGTTACAAATATTGCATTCATCAGCTAAGGCATTGGTATAAAACGCAGACAATGAGCAGGATTGCGTTCGGAACTACTGCACTAGTGTCGTCATATCATTGTGATTTCTAAAAGTTCCGCGAGATCTGGATGCATATTTATTGAAGGAAAAATGATGTTTTGGTCGAAGATGAATGGCATTTTGTTCCCGGAAACAAATCTATACTGTTGACTTTGGATAAGTGATTATCCTACTGAGTTTTTGACTGACAATTGAAGGGCGCAGGCTTTTTGAAGAAGATTAGTAATTACCTTTTCAGAAATGTTATGTAATCTGAATATTTCTTTAACAATCTTTCACTTAAAAGATTGACAAAAGAGTCGAATACATTTTGGCTGTGATTTTTGTTTACAGACAAGAAAAGCAATAAATTACTTTTATTTAATACTCTTCTTGAATATCAACAGCGATTGTTTACCCATGAGCTGTATTCTAAATCACTGCAGTCTATCTCAGAACCATCAACCTATTTATTTAAACAACAAACTGCAATTTACACACGACCAACCACTATAATCAATCAACGTTTCATTAATTTTATTGCAGGAAACGACAAACTTCCATCAGAATAATGATGTTAAAAGATATTCCCTGCAACGCAGTGCTATAGATAGTAAACATGCAGAAATGCAAAAAAGTTTTTATTGGAACAAACAACTGGAACCCACAAACAAACACACATAAATTTACTGAGGGATGTTGAATTATGATAGTAAGGTTAAAACATAGCTTTCATATAAATTTTGTTTGCAGACATAAGTAATGTAGCATCTTATTCAAATTTTTGTATTACTGGAATAAATAAGCGCTTGTTGACAAATGCTATTCCTAGGACATAAATTTATATATTTTAGGACAGAATATGAATTGGCATAATAATTGTGAATGACAAGTAGGTCTACATTGTTAATGATAAATTCACTGTTAGAACAGGCACATTGTCAATTTGGAGTATTTACAAATCCTAACAGATTGAATAAAGTTGATTAACATTTCGCAAAGGCCTACAATACATATATAGTGCGATTTACGAATTACCCATTATCAATTGCAGTTATGTTAATATTGTGACATACATATATATATAATATAATGTAACAGTTGGATAATCATGTTACAAGGTATTACATTGCATTACACAGGTTAATATTTTTTCAGTTTAGATAATTTGAACAAAACTAGTATGTATTAAAATTCAATTCATTTCATTGATAGAGGCAATTTATAGCGACATTATATACGAGTTGTTTTCATTTTCAGACAATTCAAATATCACGCATACTAGAAATGTATGTTTAAAATGTTCATCAGCAGTTAATGTTTTCACCATACTTATATATTTAGTTTTCTTTCTGTATATTAGCATGACCTGCATTGGTCAATTATTTGTCAAAGAAACAATAAAACGAAACTTGTAAATTTACCTCAGATAATATTGGCATAATGTCTCTTTAAAGATTAAATATAAGTGATTATGATAAGTAATAGAGACTTTTTTAATGTCACCACAGCATTTGAGATGCGTTAACATATAGCGATTCACTTGTGTGTGTATGTGTGCGTGCATGCGTCCGTGCGTGCTTGCGCGTATATGTGTGTGATATACAGATTATTTAGTGAACTTAAAAATTCTTCTCCTAAAAACCATTGGTTCAATTACAACCAAACTTGGCAGGACTGTTTATTGAGTGGGAAGGGCTTCCAAATCTGTTCAAAGAATTTGAATTTGATTCCATGCAGAAACCTTGTTGCTATGGCAACGAAAAGAAATTCTAAAAAAACTTCTTGTAAAGACCCAAAAGTCATGGAGCTCAGATATTTTGCACAAAGCATTGGCTTGCAAACTTCTACCAAGATTGTTCTAATTATAGCCCTAGGGTCGAATTAGCCTTGCCCCAGGAATGAGTATTTTCGTAATATGTATATAATAAATTAAAAAAATCTATTTCTTCAAAACTACAAGGGCTAGAGATTTGATATTTGGCATGAAACATTGTCTAGTAAACCTCTATTAAGATTATTCACATTATAGCTTTAGGGTCAAAATTTTCCCTGTCCCAGGCTTTTGATTTTCTTCAAATCATAGTTGAACAGTGAAAGGGAAATAACTCATGATGGTATGTCTTTCTTTTATGTGTACAATCATGCGATGCAATTTTTCTAAAAAGAAAAAAAAAGGATTCAGTAGCTGGGAGTTTGTCGAAAGTTCATGACCTCTAGTAAGTTCAGAAATACGTATGCAAGGTTTGAGGTCATGACCTCTAGAAATCTTTGCAGGGATATTTATGAAATGATTTTAGCATAACAACATAAAAATTCACACCAAAAAGATGATTGTAAAGCGTATTTTTTATGTGTTTAGAAAAAATGCTTATTTGAAAAGATAGTATATAAGAAAAATTAACTGTAACTGCATTTCAAAGTTTAATAAACTTATGTAATACAGAAAATACCTCAATTTTTATGCAGTAATAATAATTTTATTTTAATTTATTATACTATTGCCTTTGTATGTGATTATTAGAAGCATCTGCACGTTGTTATTTGACATATTAAAATATTACATTGACCACTACTGCATTTTTACTAAATTCAATTGTGTAAAATAAAAAAAATCTACATATGCTTCTATTAGTATTGTATCAAGGCGGTGGCATATCTTTTTTTTCACAAATGCAATCTTGTTGTTTACTCCAGGAATGGCAACAAGAAGATGAAAATAACTACTAGTATACACTTTTTATTTTTTGTATTAACAGTATTTACATATTTTTTATTTCAGACCATTTGTACTTGCCTGTGAAGTGAATCATAGATGTACAAAATTAAGATATAGATTTACATCTATAGAACACGATATACAAGGCAATAACCTCATCAATTATTTTCCAGTAACCAGCTAATGTGACTGGTATTTTGTCACATAAGAATGTTTCCTGATTCTCCGAGGGGTATAAATGTCATTGTCATGTAGTGTCACAAAACAAAACCAACCTACGTGAATACCAGTAAATGCCAGACTGAGTTAATAACTCTTCCGTATGTTTTCCGCTCACTTTTGCACCCCCGTTCTTCTGGCACCTTCCCCCTACACCCTTTCCTTTTGTAGGTCTTTTAATTAATTTTCTTCTTTGACAACCGTGTAGGTTTCTAAGATTTCCTATTTTAAATAATTTATAATGACATACCGTCCGCGTTTCTTCCTGTGTTCTTGTGTGCCCTCTCCTGCATGGTGTTCTGACGATGGTAATGTTTTTTGTTGTTTTTTTTTTTTTTGGGGGGGGGGTGCGTTTATTGTATGCGGCTCTTCCTTGTTGATCTTGTTTTTCATATTTTACTTTCTTATTAACTATCATCAACTGAGGCTTTTATGATATAAAACATATTTTATATAAAATGAATTTGTTAAAAAGCTTTTTTGAATTGATATTTGACCTTACCGCAAAATACGTAACCCAGATAAAGAAACGAATGCTCTCAAATTTTAAAATGTTTGATCATAAATGAAATGTCTTATAATTTGTTACATTAAAACCTGAACTATTAACAATGTTCCTATGTCTTTCTATAACGAAAGGTAAATAACACCATTTTGACAATATATACAATAATCAGGAATGCAAATGTTCGATAAGACAAGAATATAGATCAACAAGGCAAAGGCAACGTTCGCAAGACGCAGCCCCCGACAAACCTAAGTAAGGCACCCAGAAGGCACCCAAGCAGGGCACCCAGAAGGCACCAAACGAAGACATATCTGAAACTTGTAATGGAGCAGATGTTGATGACAAATGTTCACGTTTATTTTGCTTTTATTTTTGATATATAAACATATATGCTTTTGAGTTGGAAGTGTTTGTCTTTAATCCATATGATCGCCTGTAATGCTTAAAAAATACATTTCGTTCGGTTTTAATTAACCATTCAATATAATGCAGCCAGATACAAACTGTTTTCCTTGGCAAACACATAAATGGCATTCAAACATACCCCATGCCACAAAACAACTTGGCGAATAGTATTACAAGTGTGTGCTCAATTTTTATTGAAGTTATCAATAGCCCATTTCACCAGCCTTTCGTAATTTATCGGAAACATTCGTAGACACGCATCACGTGGGAGGTAAAGTGCTAATATGTTTGACCAATGAAATACTGGTTCTCGAGTGTACATGTATTGTTTATATTTACGCTAATGGCGGGTGATTCAGCGGCTGACGAGCGAGTGTTTATTGAATTAAAAAATGCTTATTCTTCTGGAAAACTCCCACAAACACTTTCATTTTGGTGTACGGACATAATCCCCTTCAGTCAAAATCCCTACTTTCATTTTTTAAACTACTTTTAAACATTTCATTATCAGAATCCAATGGATAATCCTCCGCATCGGTCTCAAATACTGACGATTTCTGATTGGCTAATATTTAAATATTCTCGGGGAATACCTTGAAAACAACCAATGATTTACGACGCTTACAACGTGGCGACCGGGAAGTAAAGCCGCATATATGTGGCATGCAGGACAGGTGTAAAGTCGATATCGGAGAAGTTTAAACTGATGCATTATCGTCAATGAGTTAACTATGCAGTATAACGGCATATTTCTCGAAATATTTCAACTTTGTGATAAGAATCCGCCATGTAAATTTCCTTTGTTTATTTTTATGTTACTATTATTAGTAATAGATTGTACATGCATCCACCAGCATTCGATATGTCAGTTGATTATATGCTCGGAATCTGATCGTAGCACTTCGGTAATTTACGTGAGAAATCGTAGTGAAATGGGCTATTCATTAAAAAAATAATCATTTTTACAGCTTTCAACTATTTTTCATCTACCATGCCTTAAGAAAGTTATCTAGAGTATACTGTTCAATATTGAAAAGGGAAGAGAGCTCTATCATAATAATTATTGAGGATAATTGCGAACCTCGGATTTTGCTGTAAAAAACTATTTGGCAGCACTAAAAGTAAAGTTTTTAGACGCTAATGATCCCTTTCCCGTAATTGAAATGGTAAGAGAGCTTTGTTAAGAATACTTCCCCATAAATCAAACTTGAATTTAACAGTTCAACAGTTCATTAGAATAACATTCACTCGAGACCCCAAGACAAAGATCATCATAACTAATTTCTTAGCAATGTACTGAGTGATTACAAAATTACATAAGTTTATTCATATTCAACTTTAACAATTTAGAAATAATGCAATTTCAATTTTTGGTACAGACCTTTAACTAACACCAAAAGCATGCATATAGTTTCTCCTTTTCAAAAATTTAAATCTTACAAAATTTCTCTTTCAAACATCTTCCAAATCCAAGATGGCGTCCAATATGGCCGTCGATTTTGTGCAAAACTGTTATATCATTTTTATAGTATGATCTGTTGCACAAATTGTGTTTATTATGATAAAAAGTGTTTAAACATATCAGAGATAATCAAATTATATGTTAATCTCAATTAAAGTAAACATTTTAAAAGATTTTGTCTTAAAAATATCTTTTAAAAAGATCAAGAAAAAATTCCATTTTCATATATTTCAAATTTGATTTTCTAAAGTAATGTACAAAGTAAAAAAAAGTTACTTTATATCTTAAACTGTATTTGACATTCCATTAATATCATGTGTTTATTGTAAAAAATGTAAGAAAAACATTAAATCTGTAGGTTTTATATTTTGTGAAAGTGGGTGGGGTAATTTTGTACGATAATTGTAAAAGAAAAAACAACAGAAAATAAGCATAGCTAAGTTCATTCTATTTCTTTGCCTTTTTACTTTTCTATGAATTCTCATGCAAATGTTCCAACTTAAAAAGTACTTTTTATTGGATGAAATATTTTTGTCTTCCTTCGGGCCAAGTGGCTGAGCAAGAAATGCACATACAAACATGTGTATACATTCAGTTATTAAATTTGGTTGCATGATAATTCTTGTTTCAATATATTTGATATCATATATTAATTGTTAATTGTTAAGACATATAAGAAGACAATAAATAAACTAAACGTGCTTAATAGCAAGCATGTACATGAATGTTAGGTATAAAGGTAGTCCATAAACGCATATTTTTTACTCATTCACAATTTTATATTTATAGTATAAACATGGCTTAAAAGCCAACAAAATGTATGTGATGTGAAACAGATATATCAATGATATCGCCTGGCCTGCATGCAGTTTTTTGAAAAGTTAAGATACAAACTAAGTGTATTTATATGCTATATAAAGATTAAGAACTATTTTGGCATAGGGTCAAAATCACTTATTTTACATGAATATAACTAGTTATATGAGTATTCTTGTAGTTCTGAGAGCCTAGTTATTGGGCATGTTTCTTTTCAAATAGTTTATAAATCTTGACTGTATTTGGTGAAAAAAAATACTCCTTATATGATTTTAGCATTCTTCAGTATTAAAGAATTATAGACCTTTTCCAGCAGTGGATCTTAGGCGAGTGATCCAGGGTCAACAATTCTCTATTGTTTAATGGAAAAATAAAGTATGAATACATTTAGTTTATATTCCAAATCATATGCTATGTTATGTGGGTCAAGCGGTTTTATTGATACATATTTTAGCACACATAGATAATATGATGTATCAGTCGCCTTAATTTTTGTTTATTTTGAAAATATCATGTCTACATAAGTTATTTGAAATGGAAAGTACTAACTCAATTATACTTGGTTACAATGATGTGCAAGTAAATATATTAATATAACTTTGAATCATTCTGTAACAAGCTTTTAGCAAGACTGAATCGTCCAGGAAATAATTGTATTCATAAAAAGACAACATTTCACTCAGGTCCAGGCATGATTTTATCTTCGTTGATGAATATTCAGTCTTCTTTCTGTACAATTATCAAATTATATTAAGAATATTGAAACAACTTATATCATGCAAACACATTTAATAACTGAATTTATACATATGATTGTACATGTATCTGCATTTATTGATATTTTAATACACCCTTTAGACCTGAAGGAAGACATAAACACCTTAATACAATAAAATACTTTTACAGTGAATATTTGCATAAGAATTCATAAAAGACGTTATTTTGTACTACAATTGTCCCCGCCCACTTTGAATAAGTAAAAATCCTTCACATTTTTTTGTTTGTATTTGTTACAATTATACAATAAAACATAGTATTGATTGAATATCAAATACACTTCAAGAAACTATGTAACTTTTGGAATTTTGAACATAGACTTAGAAAACCATGTTAGAAAAAAATGCAAAAAATGGCACTTTTTCTTTGATATTTTTAAATATTTTTTTTGTACAAAAAACTAAAAACATGACTAACAATGTAGTTAACCTAAAATTTGATTTTTTTGCTTATTTGTTTAACAATTTTATATGGAAATAGGCAGACTGTGTGCAAAAAATATACTACAAAAGAGATATATCAGTTTTCATTAAAATTGGCAGCCATATTGAACGCCATCTTGGATTTTAAGAAATATGCAAGCGAAAATGCTTAAAGATTTAAATATTTGAAAAAGGGAAACTATATATGCATGCTTTGGTGTTAGTTTCAGGTCTGTACAAAAAAATTGAAATGAAGGAGCTATTATGTACGTCAAATTTATATGGCGGCCATCTTGAAAATAGCGGCCATCTTGAATGAGCAGAGATATTTTTCGGCCCACTTCACTTTTGGAATCTACATGGTCTAAAGATAATTTCCCTAAAGTTTCATGCTTGTATCACAATTTGCACTATTTTGACAGCAGAGACCTTATTTCCCGCCCCACTATAAAAGGCAAGAATTAAAATACGTATATCATTATCATAAATGCTTCAAAAAGAGAGCTCTTGCAAAAGTTTTTCTTTTTTAAAAACCATATAATCTTTCATTCTATGATCAATTGTAAAAACTATTAAATGGGTTTTGTTTCTTTCATTTACAGCATATCAGTACTACGGTATCAGTTTGCTAACTTTAGTTTTCTGGCTGGCTTTTACGTCACAATAAGACGGCGACCCTTGCTGGTAGAGGAAGTCCTAAGATGCCCTTTCGTGCATAATTTTAGGCTCGAATAGTCACGTTCCGTAAACTTGCTAGTATTAAGGAATCTAAAGTACTTGTCTGGATTCGAATCCACATCGCTGCGGGGCAAGTTGTTAGAAGTCAACGACCGTAACCACTCGGCAACGAAAACCCCTTTCATTTTGCTAAATGTTTGAGACTTAAATACCTGTAATTATAGGTGATGACTCATCTCTGTAACCTAGCCTTACAGTCAGGATTCAATGACACTGATACTATCAAAATCAACAAGTCAAGGCGGGGATTTTAAGATTATGTTTATCATTTTGTTTCATTATTTTTTTTTCGACCGATATAGTAAAACTCAGAGCTATTTCAAAGAAAACATAATATCTCTGTGAGAAAATCATTAGCTCTAGTGTAATTAAAGAAGCTTCTTAGCTGAACCAGTGCGTGATTTAATACCTTTTTCATCTGATAAGTTTTGGCAAAAGTATATAATTCCGCGCAGTTTAAAAAAACAAAAAAAAACCACACACACACACACACCGAAAGATGTATTCAAATAACCTCTGATCATAACTAAAACAGTATATTAATAAAGTTTTTGTTTGAACACATCTTTTTCTGCTAAGCGTTCATCATTTAACTATTTAATGTATGCTTTTTTCATAAATTTACATTCGGATTTTGGACGTCAATTTTCTATTTATCGATATATAATAAATGTCGGTGCTAAAGCCGAGGACTGAAATGTCACCAAGTGTGTTGCTTTTAAAATCACATTGCCTTGAAAAGTGTGATTAAAATAAATAAAATACACTTGAAATGTTTCCATAGCAAGCAACATGTCGACAAAATAGAAAATTATTAAATGAAGACTTACATGTGCAACGTCATAAACTTTATGTATCTAATAGATGTTTCTAATTGTCGATATAAATTATTCCAAGTTTGCTTAATTTGTGAAAGTAGCTGCATCCTTATTCACAGTTAAAAACAAAATGCACTAAAATGGTACATTATATTAATTTCTGTCAATTCATATTAATTGTTTGTAATGAAAGTAATTTAACTTTAAACGGTTTTGAATTTTACGCATTAAGATAATTGAGGAAGTTGTTTAAAATGACATTTTATTCCGTCAATTTAAAATTATTTTTTTAATGCACTTCGTACAGACTTTTCATGAACTGAGTGCATGCTTATAGAATTCAAAGATCGAGATAATTTTGTCTTAATAAAAAATATTTAAATAAAGTATAATTTCACTTTTCCTATTGTCATTTTATAGGCTATGCTTTTAAAGTGTAAAATTTACTTTTCATCAACATTATATGCTGAACAAATTGTCTAAACTGGTCTTTATTCTTCAGACCCTAATTTTCCTTACATTGAAAAAAGTAAACCTTTGATAAAAAGTAATTAATTTAAAGTCATGTTTTCATTTTCTTTTTATTACTTTGATTTCGAATTACTTTATAAGTCCGCCCTTATTTGAGGGCTTTCTCCCGAAACCCCGTTTTATGCCTCTTGATATGTAATTAATGACCCATGGTCCATTATCGCTGTTGTTTTAACCGTTGCTTCTCTTGTGTTTGTATTTAATTTCATATAATAAATCATGTCCAAAAATAGTTCATGTTCCTGTCGAATTTGAATCTTGTTTAGTATAATTATGAAAAAAGCAAATTAAGATGTCTTCTTACAGATCAGTGCATGTGTCTTACCTTATCTCATTCTTAAAATATTTTGTCAAGACTTTTGAACTAGTCATATTAACGTGTAATATTATAATTAAAGCTTCTTAATCGTTATCGTCTCTGCGGATATTATATCTAAATGATGGATTCTGCTTCAACCAGTATACAGGTGCGTGTAGTATTTTTGAGACTTTCACTACAGTCCTTTACCTAGCTTGCAAAATTTTCTATTTCGGTTTTGAAAATTTTGCAGTTTAGTTTTCTTTAGGGATTCCATATCATTGTATCATTAATTGCCTATGTAACGGTATAGACATGGTTTTGGTTCAACTGATACTATCAAAATCTGCTTGAGGGGGATTTTAAGATTATGTTTTCGTTCATTAATTAAGTTGAAAACATTGTAAAGGTCATAGCTATTTTTAAAGGTAAATCACTATCATAGAAGTGGGAAATTCATTAGTTTAAGTGTAATTAGAGTAGCCTTTTAATTAAACTAGTGTCTGTTTTATTACTTTGTGATCTGATGTGATAATGACGATAATGTTGGTTTAATTAAAAAACAAGAGCTTCTCCAAATAACCTAGAATAATCATGAAGCTAGAGTGAAGGCATAATATTTTATTGGTGTGTGGTTTAAAATTAAATACTGTAGTTTAACGTTTATCAAATGTGTCAATAAATTGTACACAGTTATCCGTTTTTCTTCTTCAATTTTATTGTAATTTTTATTTTTAAACCAAAATAAAATATGCATTGCAGCTATATGATTATATATAATAATAGTAATTAAATGAGATATTTAATAAAAAAAAGTATTTAATATTTACTAAAAATATTTTTGATAGCGCATTGTCTGCAAAAGAATATGTATTCCTATTTACTCGTTTATCACATTGTACATTTGTTTAAACATATGCTTTCCAAATATATTTTCCCCAAATATACATATAAAATATATAATTATAGACATACAATTGTAATACAAGTACAACTATTTCCCTTTTGTAAATATATAATAACATAATAATAATACGTATATATATAATAATGTGTGCAATTTGGAAAATGGAATATTTTAAAAAATCGGAATGTAAAATATTGAAGAAAATTGAGACATATAAATATGCGGTAGAGACAGGAAAGAAAAAAAAACATTCAAATTGAATAAAGACTTGAAAGTATTGTTTACATTAAAATATGTAGCTTATAATTAAGAGTAAGATAAGAAAGAGAACCAAGGTACATCTAGGAGAAGGGAGAGAATAAAAATATGTTTTAATAATAGAACAGATAAATCATTTTGTAAATGAGTCACAAGTGTGGATATAATAAAAGATAATAGCATCATCAGTGTTACGTTGAAGTCGTTTAGGTTTTGTTACAGTTTTTGTCAATTTGTATAAAGATGTTGGCATTAAAAAACATTATGAAAGCCATTTCGTTCACAAAGCGGTGTTAAGTATATACGAGTATTTTCTAAGGAGTTAATTTAATGAGCAACCTTACACAGAGAAAAAGAAAATCCTGTCAATATTATTGAAGTATCAAAATGTAGATATCTTGCTTCATGATATAATTCTTAGACGCTAAAAGCGTTGATATTTTCTTTGTAAATTGTTTTATTCACGTATAACAACGTTGGAATCAATTTAAGTATATTACCCTAAACCACTTGCAGGCCTAATGTTTATTTAAAGTAACAGTTTATTGCCTCACTATTTAATAGCATATAATCGGGTATACTTAAATCATTGTATGAAATTAACTTAATGCAGTTCGTTAAGTATTTTAGTGTAACTTTAGTACCTATAATTAGATCCAGACATCTTCAAAGGTAGACTATGAATTATGTGCCGTAAAACAATAGCAATAACACCTGACGAAACAGGAATGTTTCTTTGGTGGTCACCTTTGAAAATTGTTCAACGAATTTAATTCCATGCAGAACTCTGGTTGCCATGGCAACCAAAAGAAAAAACTTTAAATATCTTCTTCTAAAAAACCCAAAGAGCTAGAGCTTAGATATTTTGCATGAAACATCTTCTAGTGAGTGTCTACCAAGTGTGTTCAAATAAAAGCCCTGGGGTCAGAATTGGCTCTGCCCCAGGGGGTCATTGATTTCTCCTATATGTATATAGTAAAAACTTAAAAAATCTTCTTTTAAAGAACCCAAAGACCTAGAGCCAAGATATTTAGCATGGAACATCCTCTAATTGGTGTCAACCAAGTCTGTTAAAATAAAAGCCCTGGGGTCAAAATTGGCCCCGCCCCAGGGGGTTATTGATTTCCCCTATATGCATATAGTAAAAACTTAAAAAATCTTCTTTTAAAGAACCCAAAGAGCTAGAGCTAAGATATTTAGCATGAAACATGTTCTAATGGATGTCGACCAAGTTTCTTCAAATAAAAGCCCTGGGGTCAAAATTGGCCCTGCCCCGGGGATCATTGACTTTCCTTATATGTGTATAGCAAAAACTTAAAAATCTTCTTTGAAAAAAACCTAATAGCTAGAGTTTAGATACTAAGAATGAAACATCTTCTAGTGAGTGTCTAACAAGTTTATTGTAATAAAAGCCCTTGGATCAAAATTGGCCCTGCCCTGGGGGTCATTCATTTTCCTTATATGTGTTTAACAA